>NC_063242.1:601875-902812 GCF_020740725.1 Corvus hawaiiensis
GCTGCTGATGGGCAGTCAGCCGTACTATCCAGCTATGAAACCTCCCAAGCCCTGCTGAACCTATCCTGTTCCCCAAGGCTTAATGAGAAAAGGCTTCCTGGATGGGGCAGGAGGAAAACTAAACCCTGGGTAAGACATGGGAGCACAAAAGATGTGATTTCCAAGATCCCAAGTGCTCCTTGTAAGGCATGGGGTGCCCTTGTTGAGCTGCCTCCTAGGGAATGTTGACTGTGTTCAGTAACTTATTGGATCAGATATATACTGCAGCTAAAACTTCTGAGCCTGTTCAGATAACTCATTTAACAGAACTAGAATCCCAAGTGATTAGTCTTCTGAGGAAAATCTTCTACTGAAATATTCTGTGTCACATTCCTCCTATCCTTTAATCTATAGGCAGTGCCTTGAAAACTTATTTGGAAGTAATTTGAATTTAAAATAGGAAATAAATCCGCCCAAATCATCCCAACAGCAGCTGACTTCACTAATCAAGACAAATTTTTACATAGCCAGGGATCTTTCATCAGGAAACCTTCAGTGGAGTCACTCAGGACTATGCAGGATCTTATAAAGCATCTTTCATTCAAGCCCTGTCTAAAATTCATTATTAAACTAAGACTGTCAGAAAACGAGGATGACGTTGGGCAAGACTTGTGTGAATATGTGAGGCTGTGGTCTTTCACAGAGCCTCAAACAATTCCAGCACTCGTACTCCACTCAGACATCCCCTGTGGGCAACCCTAGAGGATGAATCCTGCTGCCCTCAGCTGTGCTCAGTGGTGCTTACTCGCTACACACCACAATCTCTGTGTACTGTGAAGTGGCAATGTGTCTTCTCACCACCTAATTTGCATACCCATTATATTCAGTTAATGAAATAAAGACTTGCCTTAGTTGATGTTTTCTGTTTGCTTTTGATTGTGGACATTTTCTGTGCGGCAGACAGAACTGTCTTGGTTTCTAGAGTAAAATTTCAGAAATATCTCACTGAGTGGGAGGCAGTTAGCTTGATCTCCCACTGAAATGAGGCTTGTTTTGTCACTCATTCTGCACATGTAGGTACAAGCTGGTCTTCTGATTTCTAACCCATTGCTGAATTTCAATCAGATTTGTCAAAGATTCTCTGAGTTTGGTGAAAACAAAGTGAGATGATAAAGGGCTCTTAGTTCCCACTGGGAAAAAACCCAAATAAAATGCCAATCTTATTTTTCTTGGGCAATCAGAGACTCAAAGAGTTAGGAGAGTGAAAGAGTACAAAAAGGATGTGTTGAAAGCCAGGCTTTTTGTTTCCTCTGTCCAAGAAACATCTTGTTACATTGTTTTCTTCTATTCCTGAAGGCAGGACCTCCATCATTCCTGCCACACTAACCATTACAATTCCAAGTTTTATAGGGAACACAGTACATTCTGGTTTCCAAAAATTTCTTTTTATTTCTTTTTTTAAGTTTTTTTATGTATTGGAGAAAAATCTATGCAGGAATCAAAAGCTGAAAGAAAGAGAACCTGTTACTGCTTATGAACTGAAATGATGGGACTTGCTGAAGTTGTCCTGCCGATATCTTATATGTCAGCAGTCACTAAGTGTGAATTATTGACAGTTTCTGCTCTGCACTATTTTGTTCCCATCCATTGGCTCTGTAAATACTGTGGCAGGTGACAAACTGCATGGTTCAATGCTCAGCTCTTACTAACCAAAGGGCTTCCAGGAAACACTGAGTTGCTCAGAGACCTTGCTGTGAGGCAAGTATGAATCATATTTGACAAAAAACCCCACCAAAACCTTGATTAATAGAACAAATGTGATTTTTTTTCCTGCTCATCGTTTAGGGTAATCCTTTGTGTCCTTGAATTAGGAAGGCCAATGTGATGCCAGCTGTATTGGCATGCTTTAAAATTCAGCCTTTAGCACAGAATAATGATGAAACTTGGCTTTATAGGAGAAAATCTGATTGAATTCCAAAGATGAAAATATACCCCCCCAAAATAGAAATAATGTTAGTAATTAGCTAAAAAATAGTGAGATTCAATGACTTAATAGTACCATTCACAGTTTTAAGCTCTTTATAATTAAGAAAAAGTTTAGAAGAACAGATTATGAACTCTCCTGTTATGAATGGAGGTAGTTTGCTAGGGGTGCTCTGGCAGTAAAGTAATTCCCAAAATAGAGCACTGGATTCACTCCCAGCTAAAAGAGCAAAACTTGCAGATGTTGCTAAAGCAGACAAAACCCAGAACATATACATGTGACCAGATGCAGCAATTCTAAGAATCGCATCTGGCACAGAACATGTGGCTGTTTTAGCATCACACCAAGAAGTGTTACTCAGCCTTTATGTACTATATCTTTCAGAAGGCAAGCATTTTAAATACAGGCTTGAACTAAATATGTAAGTAGTCCCCATGGAATTACTCAGAGATGCAGAGGGGCATGTTTAAGCAACTTCCTGAATCAAATAATAAAAGCCTCAACAACCTGATCTGACTATGAGTCAACTGACTAACAATATTCACCACTTTTTCCTGGAGACAAAAGCTCTTTTATTTTTTCTGTGCTTTACTTGCCTCACTCTATTTCCCTCAGATTTATTTCTTCTCTTGGGTTTTGGATTGCCTGCTTCCTATTGTTATTCTTCATCAAATATTTCATGTACAAGTGCTTTCCAAAACAAGGCAATCAATCCAGAGCAACGTACTTCCAGTAATATATAATTTAGTACTTTTTCTGTCGTGCAATTGCTCTAGGATTTACAAAATTATTTTCTGCATGCGTTTATGCTGATAAGCTAGAAAAGTAAATAAAATTTCATGCAAAACCCTAAAGAGAGCAATCGATGATAGCTATTCAGCCTCACATTATGCATAACCACATTTTGGATTTTCAATTATATTCACAACATGATGATGAGTTGTTGGGAAATTATCCACTTCACTACTTTCTTCTTCAGCTTCTTTCTTCAGCTCTGGACTCTCCCATCTGTCTGTATTCACGAATTTTCTGTCTGAGGACTACCAGAGTTGGTGCAATGCAAAGCCTTGAGGGCATTGATTGGTCATGGAAAATAGCAGATGACAAAGTTTCCTTAAATAAATGAAAAAGTACAACATACAATTTCCTGCTTCTAACAAAGGAGGTAAGAGACCTGTTGGTCAAATATTATAAAAATACTTTTCTTTTTTATATTCTTACTATATTTCCCTATTTATCCATTATTCTTTTCAACACTAAGACCGCTCACCTCCATCAGTGAAAAGGAAGCAACAGAAAGGTGTCATTTTTTCCCATCACCATAGAGAAGAACTGACTGGGAGACATGTTCAGAAGAGGCATTGTCTTCTTGCCTGCTGCTGGCCCTGCTTTCCGTACTTCCTGGCCTCTCTCCTGACTGCCCAGATCAACCATTCCCCCTCGTGCCAGCTCTGGCACTTCTCACTCTTCGCCATGAGTCAGTTTAACATGCTAACTCAGCAGTTAGCTAGCCAGAGTTATTCACTGCTTTTGCTTTCTGCTCTCAGGGAGGTCCATGGCAGTTCACAGACAGGCCTGGCAATCGCCAGAGCCAGCCCAAGACGAGAGGTGGGAATGTGTGGCCATGAGCAGGGTGGTTTGTGGGAGGGGGATGTGGGAAGTCCCTCACCGAACATCATGCAATCCTTCAACTTATCCACAAAGCTTAAGATTATGCAGGTTTCCCAAGGAACTTGGACAAGAACCACTGGCGGTATCAATCTTTGATGGATGAAATTTCCATTTGTGGTCAAGGGATCAAATAGTGCCACATCTCCTAAGGAAGAGCACCAGAGATCCTGGTGCCACATGTTCTGCAAACGGTGCAGTGGAGAGATGGGGACTGGAGGGAGAAAAACCCATCAAAGTGAGTTGGCAACAGTTTGCATGCAAAAAGGGCTTTCATTCTTTAAACTGTTGGTAGTGAGTTATTTACCTAACTCTAACACTTTACCTACAAGAACATTATGAGGAATAGCAGTTACGTGTGAAGTTTTTTATGGATGAAAGTGCTAAGTGTCCAGAATGGAGGCTACTGCCACCAGTTGCTTTCTGGCATTCTGCAGTATATATGCAAGGGAAACAATGAATTTAAACAGGTTTTCTAGAAGCTATTTGATTAGGAAAAAAGAAAGCACTTGTGAAAATGCTCAAAGGCAAAGCTTCTTGCATGACAAAAGTACAGTCCATTTTGCCATTCTGGTGCAGAAGGACACAGCAGCCCTTGCCATCTAAATTACATGCTTAAAATCTTCTAGGTGTGTGAGAAAACTCACTCACCAGACACAGCAATGCAGTGAAATCCTTCTCCTGAGAACTAAAAACCAGCAGATTGCAGTTAAGGATTTCCTGATGCCTCCTGGAAGACAGCCCTTTCAAAGCTGAGCAGAGAGGTCACTAGGCTGTTTGCCCTGGGAGCAGGTCTCCCAATTAATCTCTATTAAGGAGAGCAGAATAATTTGCCTCTGAAGTAAAAGGTGCTCATTCAGATAAAATCTAGATGCTGTAAACTTTGAGATTTACCTATTCATCGTCATTAACCTTCAACAGACCTAATTAAGCCCTGTGGGTAAAGCACAAGCAGTGAGAGATTTTATACCCATGTCATATTTTCTCAAGGGAGTCTAAGTACAATATCCTCCACTCCTTTTGCTTTGTGAAGTGGGCATTCTGTCATCCAGTGGTTTTCTGCAAATAGTGGATAACATCAGAGAGTACTCTGTCTGGAGTAACCTACATTTCTGCAGTTCCCATGGAACATTAACCATCAACACTTACTTCAGGAACCCTAATTATTGCTGCCATATAAGTCTGTTTAAGTGTTCTGTGTAATTCTTCCATCAGCACTAAATATAGGACCAAATGCAGGAAGCTCCATACTTTAGAGATTTAGAGAGAGGAGCCATAGCCCCGAATATTTTGTTCAGTGTCTCAGCAAGCAGAGCACATCTCTATATCAATTTATTTGGATAACCACTGTCAGTACACTGATGGATACTGAAGCTACTGACATGGTAGAGCCATGCATGACCTAAATCTCAATTCTGCAGCGTTTTTCATACAGTCAATTGTTTTATGGAAAGATGTCTAATAAGAGACCTGATCCTTTAAGATTCACAACTGAGTCACACATGGCTGGGTTGAAGTTGATGTGAGAGATTCATATTCCAAAATTCTCATTGGGAAGCTCTGTTACAAGAAAAACCTGTGAGAGCTGTGTCTTGTCTGTCTTTACAAAAATAGGGAAACATTTTTAAACATGCCATGTCACAAAAACTGTACAGACTGTAAAATGACAGAGTATGGTTTTCTTTTAATTGCTGCAGTTCCTGCCTGTATTTCTCCAGTCCCTGGAGGTTTTACTGTGTTCCAGTGATTCACTTAGAAATCCCATGTTTGCAAGCAGCATGAGTGCAGTATTAAAACCTACAATGGTGATTTTCAAACTGTAGTCTTTTTTCTCTGTAGGGAGCCAAGTAGGTCTATGATATTGCGGGCAAGAATGCCTTAAATCATGGAACTGAAACTGCTGCTGCTGCTGGGACTGCTGCTGGGACTGCTGCATCAGACAGAGCCACCCTCAAGACCAGTAGGCATCACCAGAAATTCAAGACAGGAGGATGGGAACTACTGCTGCTGTAGAAAAAGCCACTGTGCAGGACTTGCTATACTCACCAAGAGAGCAGAAGAAAGATCAACAACCACTGTGATTTAAGGATCCTTCTAATGAGATCTTCTACCTATTTCATGAGAAGGGATGAGTTTGAGAGGACTGTAGGAGGGTAACAAGGTCTTTCTCTGCAGTTCATGTCTCCCTCTCCCGAGATGCCTATCTGCCCCATTCCATGCAGATATCTCATCTTCACCTCCTGCAAGGTGGTCCCCTGAACAGCTGCTATATGCTGTGACCTGCCTTCCCAGCCCTGTAGTTGGGGGTGTTGGAGTGCTGGTGGGTACAGGCCAAGAATAAAAATGTGTCTTTGGACTTTTTTCCTTATAAATCCCCTTCACAGGCCCCAACAGGAGCATAGATCAGTGCTAAGCAGCAGAAGTTCTTTCAGCAATAGCACTAACTTTGAATAAGCAAGAGAGTCATTCTGTCACATAAGGCCAGAAAGCAGAGTTGCTTTGAAACCCCTCTGAGATGGCAAGAAAAATACACATCTTTGCTGAAGATGTCAGCCTTTCAGAGCCTTCTTCCCCTGAGGTTCAGTGTAACCTCACTTAATGCATGCCAAACAAAACAGGGAGCTTTGTTCACTGAGTGGGAAGTTAGAAATGTTTCCAGGAGCACTGTCATCACTATCATCTTCACCCACAGGTTCAGAGATGAGTCAGTGTGTCTGAGGATGCCACTTTAGGAAACCAAGCTGAGTGTGCTGCTCGTGCCAGAGACAGGGCTGATGTCAGGCTTATGGAACAGGAGTAGCATTAGCCCTAGCAGTCATACGCTGGTTTTACATGTTGGGGTTGTTTGACTTCTTTAATTGAAGGGTAAGGGGGGCCGTGCATTACAGTTCTGGGGGTAAAGTCACTACAAGTTAGCTTAACCAGATCTGGTTGTGAATCAGTAGTCAGAAATTGTGTATTTAAGTCAAATTATGTGAATCATGGGACTGTATTTGAATGATCACTCACTTCATTTTCAAAGACTGATATGTAAAATATCTGCAGCATCTTCAGGCTTCAGTAAGGAACATAAAATAGCTACATGTTTTTCTTTGAATGCAATATTGTTTCCATTGATAAGATGGTACTATCTTAAATAGTAGAAAATTGGTTTCATTTCAGCTTAGTTGACCTTATTTCTTTTATATTTGTCAAGATACCTGCTATTTCTAGTAATCGTTAATGATCACACTTAAAAATTATCTAGAAACTGAGCACATTTTTAAATAAAACCATATTTTTCCTGATTGTATCTCAAATGCTAGTGCTGAGCTAGAGACAGGAAAAAGCAGCATAAACTGCTCCATTGGAGTAGTAGAAGAAAAGAAATCTCCTAGGCAAGATTTGCTAATACCAGATTGGGTGGCATGGTATGTTCCAAGTGTTTAAAAATAACAGCATGACATTACTGTATCAATGGTGGAAAATCAAAGGACTGCTGTCCTGGTTTGTAGGTCAGAAGTTTGGCATACACTGCTATTTTAAGTGGTAGTAAAGTCTACATGGTGACAGTATCACCAGGAATTTGTTTCTAAAGGATGCTGGTCTATTACACCAGTGACTGAAGAAAACTTTCAGTTGCAAGGCTGCCTGTGCATTGCAGGTTGAATCTGTCCTGCTTCCCATGTATTTATTCTGCTAAAGAAAAATGTCCATGTAAATGTTCACAAGCAAGGTAGACATGACAAAGAGTGCACAGGCACTTGACTAAAATCCACCAGTCTGACCAAGACAGCACTACTTGTGTCTAGTAATTATCACTTGGCTCTGGGGCCAAAGTAAGATGATCATGGAGTTGGCTGCCATACTAATTATTCTATATTTGTTACTGCATTTGTGACTTCCATGTTAATAGCAGTGAAATTAAAAATCTTATAAAAGTAGAAGCCTACTCTGTCAAGCATATCTGAATGAGAAGTCCATGCAGGTTTATATTTTGTTCTCCTACATCCATATCAAATCACTTGGATTTTTGAAAGGTAGGGAAATCCATCACCCATCTCCAAAAGTCTTAACCTAAACTTCAGAAGTCTTCTTTCCTTGGTTGCCAGTAGAATGGACTAATTTCTCTCATTAAGAGATTTCATGACCAGAATGTTGTGAACAAAATTAATTTCTTGTCAAAATTTTGCTACTAGTTAAATATAGAAATGGCAGAGTAACTCTCTGAGTGGATCATTTTAAGTCTTCTAAGAGGATTAAAATACCTGATTCAGAGACATAGCCATTAGATGGACGACTTTTCAAAGTGAAGCAAAGCTCAGCCCTGCTCTGATGTTTATCCTGAAACTTCTATACTTACTAGAGATTACTTTGAAGGTATGTTACCAGTGTCTTGATTCTGTATTTCAATAATACTGAATGTGATTGCTTATACTTAAAGTGACTTTTACTTTATTCAGTAAGACATATGAAGCTACAAATATATAAATAAGGAATGAGAATTTTTTATCTATGCTCCCTCTTGGCTTAAGTTTACTGGGACTTTTGAAAGCCTTGCTGAGGTTCTGCTTTAGGATCAGACTTGGAAAATAACTGGACTTTTTCACATTCTGGACCTGAAATCCTAATGCCAAAAGGAAGTGTATTACTGCTGCTGTTCATATTGCATTGCTATGTGGAGCTCATAGCTGCCTCTTGTGCCCAGCACCGTGCAAAGCCTCAGCATGATGTCTTTCACCTAACAGCCCATCTTATCCAGATAAAAGATGATGTATCTCAGTAACATCCATCATTTATGTGTTTTCTCCAGTGGGGATGGCCATCATTTTGCCCAAACACCTTGTTGATGCTACATCAATTACTAAAACAAGGGGGTCAAGAACTTTATATTACTCCTAACTATTAGCACACTAAATTAGCTGTTGAACTTCCAGTGTTATTTCCACTTCAGCAATAAACTGCAGCACATTGTCCTCCTGAACTGCATGCTATGTCCTTTTGTAGAAAGATAGATTGTCAGAAAAATACCTTCATGTGGTTAAAAGCACCATTCCAGATTTTGTGCTGAGACACAACCAAAGTACACCAGCATGCCTGGGCTGTCTGTCTACTGCTTCTTTCAAATTCTGCATAAATTAAAGCCAGTGAATAAAACCTAAATATGTGAGACAGAATTGGACATCCTTAGTCACCTGTGACTCAGCAACAAATTAGATTCTGATCCAAAACCAAGCATTTCTCTAGCAGTCCTAAAAAGCTCTTTGCTAAGCTCCCATCAAATCAAGGTAGAATTTTGTAAGCTCTGGCCTGCAGCAAAATTTAAATTAAAATTGTGGCAAAATTTATGATTAAAAAATAAATGAGTGGTCACTCCTTTTGAATTAATTGGGTATGAATCATTTCCTTCTTGACAGCTGGAAGAAAGTCTTCAGACTCTGCTCAGACCATAACATGCTCCCTATGGCTTTCCATGGAGATGTGACAACATCTCAACACAACATTGTGTTCAACTCATTCTCTGATAAACAACACAGTTTATCAGAGAATGAGCTGAACACAGTGACTGTACTGTATGAAAACAGGAGACTACTATTTACAGTAGACAGCCGAAATTGGGAAGTACTTCATGGAGCTGCAACTACACTGGTAGTGTCTGAATTCATTCTGGATCAGTATTTCTTTTTCCTTATAGAAAATTATATTCTTTCTCCTTTTACCTTAGAGAATCATGGCCTTCTCAAGGTGCAGGGTTCTTCAGCTGAAGATGACTAATCCACAGTGGCTTGTCATGTAGTTTTTTCAGAAGCATTAAGCCAAGAAGAAATAAATAGAGTTGAAGTGTTGAGGTGAATTTACCAAGCTATGCTACCACTGCATTTCTATTCATTCATTCATACACGCATTCAATCAGCTTTTTAAGTTACTAAGTTACTTGCATGAGCATCAGTAATTTAGTTTATAAACATAGCATCCAACAAAGCTTACCAGCTACATAGAAAAAAAGGTGCAATCTCATAGGGAGCCTCATGTTTTAAAATATCTTCTGTCTGTTTTATGGACTGTTTTAGGACTGAAAAGCTAGTTTCAAGCCTGAAGCTGCAGAAATTAATTTTGTTAATTCCTTTCTTAGAGGGCATAGATGGAAATGAGATTGTCTTTCCTCAAGTATGTCTTTTAGGTAGCTAAGGGTCAAGCTAAATGCTGTAAAGGCTTTTACATGCTGGGGACATGTCTTGAGGCAGATGCTTAGGGTCCAGCCCTTGCAGATGAAGTTGGGTTCTATAAAACATGCATCTGTGAACACACCTGTCTCTCCTTGCTCTGTTTCTGCTCAGGACTTTTCAAGAGGAGATTTGCTAAATACTGAAGGAGGGTGGGGAGAGTTCTTCCATCTCTGTCACTAACTTCCTGAATTACTACTGCTTCCTCCAGTCAGACCTGGCCGTGTGTGCTGGATGAACAATGAAACAGATCCTTGACTGCTAAAAAACAGCCCTTCAATGCATTCTACTGATAGCCACACTGAGAGTCTGTCCCACTCCAGTGGGTGTCTGGTGATGTGTGTTGCAGAGTGAATGCATGTGAATCTGTAATTTATATATAAAACATTTTGTTAAAGCTTACTTTCTACACATATATTAATCTTACTGTCTCCAGGTTTTTATGGTTCATGGCATGCACTAAAGGGTTTGCTCATACAAATAAGAAGCAGTGAAAGCAACTGAGTTATTGAAAGCTTTTGTCCTTTTACAACATCAGTGTGCTAAACAGCCAGATGCATGTGATGCTCTGTTTATTTAACACATGCCTGTTTATTCCCATAGTAAAGCCAAGTCATCTCTTCTAAATTTGTAGTCTAATCTCCAACATAATACAGGCCCCAACATTTCTAAAGTTAATAAAGTTACAATCTTTTTCTGATAGAAAATTAGGAAATTAGGTTCAAGTTAAATAACATAAAAATGTAGATCAATATTAAAAGCAAGAAAATGAGACCATTAAAAAGAAATTGAAGTAAAAATAATCCTTCAATATCACTACTCTCAAATGTCCTCCATTGCACTGAAATTTATATTTTGAATCCAAGTATGGGGTTCATGTGTACTCTTCTCTTAGAAAACCAGAATAATTTTAACAAAAATAAGTAGAACTTCACAATGGCTAATTGCATTTCCATACCACAAGTGATTACAAAGAGAGTAGTAGTGATAAGGGTATTCCCTTGACATGACTACCTATTCCATCCCATTCTTTTCAATAATCATTCTTTAAATAGTTGGACATTCACAGGGTTTAATTTTCCCAAACTCATTCTATCTATGTGCAGAATAGAAGTAGTGATTAATTTTTCAAAAGGCTTTGTTAGAGCCTTCACTGTTGAAAAATTAGGCGGCAGGAATGATAAAACATGATTGTTGCTGTTGTCTCTGTAAGGCCTTCTCTTCTGAAGTACTGGATTTCACCAACTGACATGTCTAAATACTAGGTAGAAATTGGCACCTGTTGAGCTGAACATCAGAGTTTTTTTTAACTGAGAAATAAATATTGCTAGAATTGAAGATTTTGCCAATAATGACCTTGTTAGGATATAAATTTTTATACTGATCAGTCATCATACACACAGCAATTTTATAATGCTTTTTCTGTTGGTTTTTTTTTTTTTTTGAAACATTGCATAACTAGAATTTTGTGCAACAAACAACGGAATGTACCAGGGAAGAGGGCACACCACCTCTTTCAGAAAGCAGTTATCAGATGTCCTAGGCCTGCCTTGGGAACAGTACTGGCATGGGGTTTTTTTGCCCTGAATTATAATGTACAACAAGAAACATGGAAAATCAGAATCATGGCTGTAGCAAATCACTAAGCACCAGAGCCACAGACAGCGAGCAGAAGACAATTCCCCAGATGCCCTTCCCATTCAATTTTCTGTGCCTTTGGCACTGTCTGTAAGTACTTATGCTGAACCTCATGACCTAAATGCAGAAGGGGTATCTTTTCTTTTTAATCACCTAACTGTAGAAGGAAATGTGGTTTAAAACAGCAAAAACCCAGTGCCAGGAATAAGAAATTTTAGGAACTGGTGTTGCCTCTTGGTGATTTCAATGACACAGTTAATGTCCTGATCTTAAACCACTGAATATTATAGCCATAAAGAAACAAAATAAGGAGAGAGAGGAACCCAAGCAACTCTGTATTACACAGCATTTCCAAGCTATATGGATTTAGTACACAGGCACAAATACTCAGAGCAAGACAGGGCAGAGCAGGGAAAGCTACTTCAAAATAAGCTTCTTCAATTTCTCATTCAGCTTTCAGGCTGAGGGCAACTAAACAGATCCTATCTGCTTGGCACAGGCCACACTAAAGAAGATATAAACTAGCAAGCAAAGTACAAGTCTAAATTTTGCAAGTTTATGTTTAGTTTGCCAAGCCACAGAGCAAGCCCTTACAGTACATTGCTACTATTACCTGCATTCCCTGAACCAGAGCTCACACATGCATGTTTAGTTGCTGTGCCATTGCAATTCTATTTCCTACACTTACTTCTGACAAGAAGCATAAAAATCAAATTCCAAAAGAAAAACAGATCAAAAGTCTATTTGGTTTCCTCACCCTTTCTCTTCTCTTCTCTCCTCTCCTCTCCTCTCTATATTTCAGACCCTATTTAATAAATTCATTGACGTATCTGCAGGATTTTGCCTCAAGTTCTGTTTGTGCCACTCATAGGATATCACTGATATCCCACCTTCAGTAACAATCTTCAGGAATAAGCACTACCCTGGGCACCCTATGGTATTCCATCATCCTTTAGTACCACACTCACAAGCACACTTTATTCCTTTCTGTGCTAACCCTGGTGACAGATGTCTGTTGTGCATAAGAGCAGCAACAGCTTTGATTTGCTCTTTGATCCTTTGAGTTTTACTTTGCTTTAATCAAAGGCTGAAAAAACCATTCTAGCAAGACTGCATGAGAGTAGGTGTCCAGGAGAAACACAAGTGTAGGGTGTGGTCTCTGTGTTCAGCAGTATCAAAATAGTGTCTCTCTCCATAAAGGAAAGTTTGAAGAAGAAAAGGATAACAGACCCTTTTTTGTGTAAAATGGGGACATCCATAATATTCCTCTAATCACAGAAAGGTAATGTGGGTACCCCTGGCAAATAGATATTCTTATTCTGCTTCAGGTAATTATCTAGAAAAATTAAAACTGTCTCACATAAGTATGTGAAGATTACTAAAACGGAAGGCAACAGTGCAAAGATAGAAGTAAACTAAATTTTAAAATACACTCTCTATGCAAGATGTCAAGTCCTAGTCAGATTATAAAAGGGATTAAATAACTTCAAAGGAAAATTAATACATAAAGTTGGTTCTTAATATCAGAACCTGGTCTGCCTGAGCAGAAATGTTAGAATTCCTTTAGATCTCAAAAATGTTAATTTCTTTTTGCCCTCTAACAGCACAAATTGCCTTGCTGGGTGAAGTGCCCGTGGACAAATGGCCATCAAGTAATTTGTCAGTTTTACCTGGCTAAAACTTCTGTGTTTCTTTACAAGACAGAAAATATAAGGAAGGTAGATGCTGACATATGATAAACTGTCATTGTTTTATTGGATATATTCAGTAATTCTCCTGTGGCTATTTATAGTCATGCTGAAATTTGTGAAGATTTACCAACCTGCTGGTATTGCCTTCCCTGTGGGAAAAAAACCCCAACTTCCTTACATATCTCAAAATTTTTCTAAAGCAGTGAATAAAAATGCAGTAAAAAATGAATGTTCAGAATTTTTTACAGTGGTTTTTTTATCCCTCCAATTATCTGGTTTTTATATTTAATCCTGGCCATTTTATGTTGCAGCAGGTTTGTACACAATCCTGAACTAAGTTGCAGGTAACCTTATTCTTTGCCAGACTTCATTCATTTTGGGTCACCTATAGAACTTAACTGCCCCATGAAAATTGTACGGGTTTTAATTAAAACTGGTTTTGGAGCCCTAAACTAAGGACACAATGTAGTGCTCAAGAAATCTAAATATTAAATAGTACAACTAAAACCTAAATCATTTTAGTGGAGGTTTTACTTTGAAAACAAAATAGGAACAGAATGCCCAACTCTGTTAGTCTTCTAGGAAACATTTTATCCTAAATTAATATAATTACAATTAAGAACAAATTGATATTTCCCACAGTTCATTAATTAAACTGGAATTAACTTTTTTATTTATTAAATAATTAATTTTTCTTACATCTGATTTTCCCCAACCTTTAGGATTTTTTCAGAGGATCCTGAATTCAGTGCAACTGAAATACCTATTCATTGTGTCACTACAGGTTTTCTAGGGTCAGTTTCTGGTGTGATTCTACTGTTAGCTTTTGTTGGGATTTTGTATCACCCAGATAAGTGTTTTTAATCATAAGCATTGTAGTGACAGCTGTGGTTACCACTTGGGACAGGATAATGGGGAACGCTGCCCAGATCTCTGGGTTTAAGGGAGTATTAGATATAGACCAGCAGTCCAGCATGAAGCAACTCAAGGTTTCACAGATATTTTGTGTCAACAGAAGAATGGCAGGATTCAGGAATCACTGGTTCCTTTCTGGGCTCTGAGGAGAACTGAGCTCCACTGGCCACAGTCTATTCTTTCTTGGTCTCTATTTCTTTCCCCCCTCTTGTTCCTAGTTCACAGCGCTTTTCTTTCTTCAGGTTGCTCATTGACATCCTCATTGCACACAACCAGGCTCCTCAACCATGTCTCAGTTTTTCTCCACACTTCCAGGATCTGACCTTCCATGTGTTGTTATCTCTATACAGGTGCTGTATTTAATTACTTAGCTTTGCCAGAACCTCACAGAAATATCCCCCCTAAAGCCTTGTGAGAAGTCCTTGCCTTCCCAGACTATATCTTGATGTTCTTCAGTTCCAAACTAGGTGTCCTGCAGGATTTTATATCTAGTGCCTTCCCACAGGAACAAAGGAATGGGATCTTTCAGCCCAGATGACATTTTAGTGTAGGAAACTGCTTCCTAAACCAGAAGAAACTTTGGACAAAACCAAAATATTACCTTCTCCATATCTCCTTTAATTCCTAGATCAAACTTAAGCAGATACAATTTATAAGTTTATACTCTTTTCCTTTGTACCAATATTCCACATCCCATGTTAGCTGATTTACTTACAAATTGCAAGCATGTCCTCTTTTTTGTTTTTACTAAACTAAATAAGATATGCTCTAAACTAAATAAATTCTGCTCTTCTAATCCCCCTCCTCCAGGTAAAGTTTTCCATTACCGTCTCATTTTAATTCTCCTGCTCTGCACCTGTTTGAGTCTGGATTCATCTTCATTAAATGTAATCATCCAGAATAGAACAAAATATTGCAGAATTGGCCCTAGACATTAGCACTAATATGTTCTTTTCTGTACTAGAGATGCTACATCTTAAGCTTTCACATACATTTTTAAGACTATGAATGTCAGACTGATGTCTCATATATTCCCATAATGGACTTAGACTTCCTGTTGCTTTATCCTCATCTGTTTTTAAGAGTTGACAAGTTCCAAATTTATCTATGAAATTTGTGTTATTCATCTCTAAAACCCACTTCTACAGTACTGAACCCTATTTGTGCCACTCCAGTTGTCAGTGATATTCTGAAGTGTACCCTGAATTATATTCTAACTCTTCTTGAATATTGTCAGTGCCTTACAACTGCTTGTTATCACATTTAGCACACTGCCATTTTTGGTGTCAAGGTCATTAATAAAAATATTTAATAAGTTCTGTCTCAAGACTGATCTTAGAGGAGTAATCACTCTACAGCCAGATAGATGCTCTTTCAGCACATTGTAGAGCTCCCTCTCTATTTTTTTCCTTACTAATCTTATAATTCTCCTATAAAAATTGCATCATCTACACTACAGTTAAACTAACAGCTTCATACATGACATCAGAGTGAAGAAAAGACAAAGAAAATGCAGTATCTGTAAAATCAATACCCTAACAAAGATGGGTGTGAAGTCATTATAGTGTGAGACATTGTCAGCAGAATCAAGTCATATTTTATCACATTTTCACTTACTTTATGCTTTTAGTTGTTTTCCCCACGAACATTTCTGCAAAGACATACCATGCCTAGGAGGCCAAACACATGGACCCTGTTATAATGCCCATGCCCCCACCACACACATCTCAAATATTTTTATTGTGCTTGTTGCCATTTTGTCATACAATCCAAACAGACAATAGTTCTGTCCAAACTCATTGCTATGAACCTTTCAAACACGTGTCAGTTCTTTCTGGATTCTGCAACCCATGGTGTATCCAGCCACAGTGGCTCAAGTACTCTGTGTCCTTTGTATGCTGCTTCCAGTTCAGATGAGCTTATTTCAAGTTCTAAACTCTCACCTCTTTTACACTCCCTGGCTTCAGCCCTGTACTGAACATCCCATCCTTCTCAGAGAGGCTGATATCTATTAGCTAGCTCTGCAGATGTTCAAAATCAACAACCACCAATTCGCCTGGCATACCAAATATGAAGTACATCTGCAAACCAGGCTACAGTAGGATCTGAAGAAGGGAGTGACCCCCAGCTGGAAATCATTTAATCATTTTAATTTCTCCTCAACCCAAGATTCTCAGTCCAAGGCTCTGTGTGTGCCCAGATGGCCCTGCTCTCCTGCTAGTGTTGCCTGTTGTTATTCCCTCATGCACATTGGCTCCAGGGCTCCAAACAAGTTAGCTACACCCAGTCCACCACTAATTTGCTGTGCAAAGGAATGGCTTGCAGGGATGTTTCAATGCAAGTGGCAGACAGGCTAGCAGCATTGGAACTGGGAAGGATGTGGCTTTCAGCTCTGGCTGTTAGGATGGCTCTCTATCTGGCACTTAACAGAAACCAGATGAAACTGAGGACAAGAACATGATTTTGAACAGTGAATTGAAGGCAGCAGGATGCATCTTCCAGCTGAAGCTGGGATTTAAGCACACACCAATGCTACCATCTTAATTTCGGGCTGGGACACAAACCGGAGACCCAGCCTGCTGAAGCCCCACACCACTTACCTGCTGATTTGTAATCTAGCCCACGTCAGCTGGCTCTCCAAAAAGGGAGCAGAGATGGGATATGCTGCAAGTCTGACAGCTGCACTAGCAAGCAGTTGGCAGTGGCCATGCTCTAAAAAAGGTTTCTTCCGAAAGAAGCTCAAGCCCACCTTCCTGCACAGCCAACAGAGGGACATCTCACACCTCTGGACACTTTTAAAACCACAAATAGTGTCAAAATAGTGCTGATATCTTGGTCATTGTGAAGCAGTACAGCAGGCTCTGACTATAAATGATTTCTTCAAAGTCAAGTAGGAAACCTGTTGGCACAAAAAAAAAAGGAAAAAAAGGTCAGTTTTTCCAAATTTCAGAGATAATTTCAGCCATATTTGTTCACACTTTAAAAGAAAAATTAAAGCCTTGCAGTTGAAGATGGATGATCTATTCATAGCAAATAATGTAGCCATCAAACAGAGACTTTTAGTCACTTGATGTATTATCAATGAATAGACTGATTTTTATGAATATGCTCATTAGCTGTAATTGTTTAACAAATGATTTATCTGAAAAAGTTTCATCCCCTGAGTTGTCTCTGATCTACTTGCTTTTTGATTATTCACTAGATGTGGTACATGATTACTTTGTTCCCTCATAGAATAAGTGAAATATTAGCAGTATCTGTGAACACTTGCAGTATGAATATTCATTTGTGAATGCAAATGTTATATGACTTGTCATTAAAGGCATCCATTATCGCCCTATGAAGAGTAGTTTGACTCTTTTTAAAAATAAATGTAATTTATTGTGACATCTATTCATTATCAAGGTTACTCTAAAATACAACTAAGTAATTACCTTTAAATGTTAATTCATCCCTTGCTGCAAATATTTTTTCTTTTAAATACAAATTTTAAATGTTGCTGTAAACAGAGATATGGGCTTCTTAACTCTTGCACTGCCAAGCATGGGTTATTTTCAGAGAATGAGCATGTCTACACTGAAACCCCATCACAGGATAAGAATTTGCACTCACATATACTATGGGAAAGAATTTACACTGTTAGAGGCTGAGAAGAGTGGCATCCAAAAGGTAAAGAGAAAAAAAAGAGAGAAGGGAAGAAATATGAGACATTCACAGGAAAAATGAAATTCTCCAGAAAGCAATAAAAATGCAATAAAGTAAACAAGTTGAAGTGCTGTGGAACAGCTAAAAACCTTGACAGCATGTAACGATAAATTACTCAAGAGAGGAGGACACTGAAGATGGAAATTCTGCTTGTAATTCAGTCATATTAAAGGACGCTTCAGATCTGTGTAAAGAGCTGGCATTAATTTATTTGCTTTCACAGGAAAATATTACATATTGTTTTGAAATTGTTTTTTTCTTTATCCAGAAATAGCACTCTGAGTGCTACTGCTGTGCTGTTGCAATAGCTTCTCACATGTAAAATTAATATCTGCTAAATATGGCATACCAAGTGAGGTAGTGACAAATAATGGACCACAATATGATTTGTTAGGAGTTCTTCTAATGTTCTGCTAAAGAATACGGTTTTAAATGCTCCATTGTCTGGCGTACCCACAGTGAATTGCCCTTATAAAAGCTCTGCTGAATATTTTTAAAAACAGAACTTCAAAAGCCTTAGAAAGAAATTCAGATCCCTGCTTGGTGACACAGAGTTTCAGGAAATGGTTGTAATAATTGCATAGAAATGTTTTCATACAGTTCAGCAGGAAGTTGACAATCTCTTATGTCATCACTATTAATGAGAGTATAGACATTTCTTATTAGCTATGAGAAAATGAAGCAGATTATGTGATGAAAGGTAAAGGAAGTTAAAGCTCTTTCATCCATAAAACAGTAAATATAACAAGAACAGCAAAACATGGGTGCAGAATCCAAGTATCTCTTTGGAAGGTGTTACCTGCTCACTGCAGCAATTGCTAAGTAGAGGTAGATCAGCAGGAGAAACAGGAAGCCTTCTCACACATCTACAAAGGAAGGAAGAAAAGAAGCTGCACTCTAAGCCTACAAATAGTAAGTCAGAATAGGCCAAAAAGGATGCAGTGGATCAGCTGCCATAATCGAGTGAACTGTGTAAATATGTCTAGAAATTCAAACCTGGGACCTACTGTGGAGAAATACAAGACTGAAGCGACTGACTCCGACCCTTGTGTTGTAAGTACTGTGTATCTTCAGTCAGGAAGATGGACATACTTGACAAAGCCCCATTTAGTGCTGGGGCTTGGCATCCGTGGAGAATCCTAGTAGAAGTCTGACTCTTGCTCTTTCCATGAGCTTCCACAGAAAATATTCTGTATCTACCACTGGAGAGCTACACTTGGTACCTGGAAACAGAGAAACAGAAGCAAAGATAATAAAACAGTGGAGCAACTAAGCAATACAGTGTGTTTAGAGTACTTACAACTGCAGGAGTAAAAAGGAAAAGGTTCAAAGAAGAATTTGGGATCTTTGTGGAGGTGGGTAGAGCCACAGCAAAGAATAATAACTTGTTTTAATATGCAAAATGAAAAATAGAGTAGACTCAGAGTGTGGAAGAAAATACAGACCAAAACAGAAATCTACTTTTGAACAGAGTTGCTATATTAGTGATAAACAAAATCATTTTCCAAAAGAGTCTAAACAAGAATAAAATGGGTTGATAAGAACAGTTGTGTATATATTTTCATGAAAGAAAAGTATTCAGCAACAATCAAGATCATTATAATAGCATCACTAAGGATCTCCAGTGGAAGAACTAGGTCCAGCAACCTGAATAGTACCTTGAATATAAATGGAGCATGTGTTAATTTCAAGCTGCATGGCAGACACCAAATCCAGTTGCACATAAAAATTACAATAAAAAACTGAAAAGAAAACCTAGTCATGTGGAACACAGGTGGTAAATCTAACATTTTACATTAGAAAGCCTACTTCTAGTGTGAATACTTGAGAACTGGTAATTAAGTGCAATAAAATCCTGACAGATTATGTAAATTTGCTCTGGTCTTCCTTTCTGTGCTCTACTCTATGTAACTAAATTTGATTTTAATACTAATATCTTCGAAATTGTGCTGCTTGTGATGGTTAGTGTACCAAAGGTGAATCAAGCTATTCAAATGCTTCACTGTAAGTTATTCCTTTCTGGTTCTTCTGTCCTAATATAGATGTTTAAAATTTCCAACATATAGCTAAAGCTATGCTGCCTATGCCTATCTTTTTATTGATATATTATTCATATAACACAGATTGAAGACAAATTGCCTCAATAAATTGTGTTATTTGATGCAACAGCGGTTATAATGTGGTTCTTGTTGTGTTGGCATCATTGGAAAGATATTTCATTGTTGTAATGTCATAGAGATTTTTATATTTTATTCAGTTTAGCACCATGCAGTTTATTGCTTTTAGTTGCTATTTTGATTTTTATTCCCGTGCCACCAGATATTCCATTTAAAAATCATAATCATATGACTTCCTTTATGGTGAATGAATTCTACCTTGTAAAAATCCTTAACAGAATTTAATTGAATTCATTGGAGTTTTCAGCAGTTCATTCTATCCTGAATAAGAATGGACACAAATTTCTCCCTCTCTAAACTAGTGGTGAAAACATTCTTTTATAATATTAGACTTAGGAATAGAATATTTTCTTAGATTCCCACTTGAAATACTGCACCATCAATTCCTGGAATTCTCCTGGCATAAAAATTTTTAAGGCATGAAGTAGTTGCTGAAGGTAAAGGAGCCTGCAGGTAACCCCACATCCCAGTACTTGCCTCTCAGGTTTAAGAAAAATTTCATCTGAAATCTGGTTGCTTTGTTAATTGATTGATTTTGTCCAAAACAGTTATGCAGTAGAACTGCATGAGTAAAATTGGGAATTTTCTATATTTTGGCTAAATATCTTCATAAATATTTATCTCTGGCCAGTGTGTTGGGTGTCTTCACTGATACCATTATTCTGTGTGCACACAGTTGAATGAACAGGATTCAAAAAAGAATAATATTTCAAGATTTGAAAGTACTGAGGCAACTTGTGCTACTTTCTCCAAGTGTCAGCATACAACCCAAAATGCATGGTGACACCCTCTCTCTAAAATAATTTCTTGTCTTTCTTGTGAGTTTCCAAATATATGACAAAAGAGAGTGAGAAAAAAAGAGACAAATATAGATGCTGATAATTATAGGAAAAGCCTTCTGGCACGTCCAGAAATAGAATGCAAACTTCTGACTCATATGTCTGCATCCTGGCCACTGCACCACACTGCTTTTCCTACAGACTTATTTTTATGGAGTAAACGCATATTTCATAAATATCGAGATTGAAATATATTGTAAAATTGTCACCAAAAACTCGTTTTACATACTGTTAAGGGTTTACTGTGTTTATACACATTTTAAAATAATGCCGTGCAAGAAAGCCCCCAGACTGCAAGATGTTACATAATTTCACTACCACTGCTTAATATTTTATAAATCATCAATGTTAATCTATCTGAGCTGTGCTATGAAAATCTTTCAAGAGTCAGTAATTGGAATTTTGCAAGGATCTTTATTTTATGAAGAAATACAAAAATGCCAAATCATTAAGGTGTTTTCACGAACAAAGACAGTATGCTATTGTGAATTAAATTAGGTTTAGCTTAACATTTTGTCAACATAGAGGAACACTGTGTGTCTCTGATCTTCATTATCCATTCTCTCTGACTTCATTGCTTTTAGGAAGACATTTTGTAAACAGCTTGAAGAATATTTTCATTTAAAAATCCTAAATATAAAACATTCTGGTTTCTAAGAAATATATGAGCTTAGTATCTTAAATGTGTTCTCCATGTAGTGTTTGCTGTCTTAAATGTGTGCCCTTTTTGCTCAGTTCACTGAGTTCTTGGAGCACAATTTGCACTTTTTGCATACAAGTATCCCCCTGTTTCTTGGAGACATAAATTATATGGAGAGATTCCAGTACCCGAAGGGAGCCTACAAGAAAGATGGAGTGGGACTTTTTACAAAGGTATGCAGTAACAGGACAAGGGGGAATGGCTTCAAACTGAAAGACATTAGCTTTAGATTAGATATTAGGAAAAAATTCTTTACTGTTAGAGTGGTGAGACACTGGAGCAGATTGTCCAAAGAAGCTGGGGGTGGAACATCCCTGGAAGTGTTCTGGGCCAGGCTGGATGGAGCTCTGAGCAACCTGGTCCAGTGAAAGGTGTCCCTGCCCATGGCAGGGTGTTGGACCTAGTTGACGTTAAGGTCCTTTCCAACCCAGGGCATTCTATAATTCTATGATTCTATAATACATATTAGGGGAGCACAAGAAATACATATCTAAAGTCACACATTTACGCAGATTAGTAGAAATAACATACATATATGCCAAGATTCTTTATATTTATGACTTTTGGGTAAACCAGCACTGTCTCATATTTTAATATATGGGAAAGGAGAACATTTGGGGTTTGTGGAACATCATTTTCCCTTCTATGTGTACAGGCAACCAAGCAGGATGGTCTACTTGGCACAGGAAATTATCTTCAAGAGAACAGCCTAGCTACAGCCACTGGTGGTATGTGGGCAAAAGGAGACAGAAATAAAATCAGCTCCTATTTAGTCTAAAATCTAAATGCTGAAGACATAATAAATCAAAAGACCAGAAGAAATGAAGACTCTTTATATGCTGATGTATGGGCAACAGGTGAGAGATATTCAGAATGCTTCCTTATGAGCACATATTTCAGTTATTCACTGAAGCAGGAAGGGGGTATATTAATCAAATTTTTAAAAACTTGATATATTCTAATATATTCCTTCTAAGGGATGAAACAGCAAAAGCAACAGAAGAAGGGTGCTCTTGATCATTCAGCGCTCCCAAGTCATTGAATGCCTGAAACTAAAAAGTTTTCAATCATTATGTACCACCATTCCAACAGAAATATCACGATATGGATAAAGTGAGCATGTTCTTCCTTCCATCAAATCTGAGTGCAGAGTGAGTTCCAAAAGTATTCTCTAATAACATGCAGGGAGGAAAGTTAATTACTGTGCATCCTTTCTCTTCATCTAGCAGATGTTTCAGCAAAAACTACACTTCTGCCCCTGGAACTTGTAAAACTAGAGGTGAATATTTCCTGACCTATAACTATGTTTGACCCTGGGGACATTGTATACTACAGAAATTGCTTGATTATCAGGCTGGTGATGCCTAGTTCAGTGGGAGTGATAGAGTCTGATTTATATTTCTTATGTGGAAACAGAATGCATAACTGTGTAACCAGTATGTTCTAGACTTGGTGCTTTAATAGGCCCAACGTAGAAATGCTGAAAATAGCTATGAGTCAAATCAGTTGAGAAAAAAAACATAAACGGAAGCATCTGAGACATGAGTGGAACTACTTCACATTATATTCAAAATCCACAGTCTAAAAGAGTGGAAAAATATTCACACTGCTTATAAAAGCAACTTAATAATGGAAAAAAGCAGGTACAAAATTGTATTTAATTTATATATGTATGTATATGTATTTTAGAAATGAAATGGGGAGTTTATCCACAAATGTTCAAAGTGTTCTGACTGTGGTTCATTATTTTAAAATGTGCATAAGCATGGGGTAAACTCTCAACATAGTGCTCATAATAAGCTTTTGATGAGAATACTCTTCATTCCTCTGTTTAATATTTATGAAATAAGCATTTACTTAGTGAAAGTAAGCCTTTAAGTGAGGCACATTTCTCTGTGACCAGAATGAAATGAATATAAATAATATAAGTTAGAAAGTAAGAGTTGTAGGAAATATATAAAATGAAGAAACAGGAACATGATGAAAAACCTCTAGTCAGCAGAGTCAAAAACAATGCAAATTAGACTTTTAAATAAACTAGGAACAAAAGAAACCCTGAAAACAGTGTCAGTCCATTGTTTATAGATAGAAATTCTGGCCTCTGTCTTGGCTCAACTCAGAATTCCACTGCAACAATGATGCAGTCTCAGTGCAGGAGGAGGTGGTAGATTTACTCCACTTAATTGAGGAAAGGCAAAGTGGTCTGTCAGAAATGTGCTTTTCCAGCAGTGGGATGATGCAGCTAAGCCCTGTGGTGATAAGGGCACAGAGATAGTTCCCATGCTACCAACACTGTGGTCACTTCTGCTTCACTGCTTCCTTACGTGAGGTGTTCTAAAGGAGCACATCTGTGTAACTGTATTTTAGACAGGAGCTGATTTTTGTTGTTGCATTGGGTTTGCACGGCCAAGCTTTGGTAGTGGGGGCGCTTATAAGGGTGGCTTCTGTGAGAAGCTGCCAGAAGCTTCCTCCATGTCCAATATAACCAATCCCTGGTAGTCCCAGTACTGCTAGTCAAGGCAGGCCAACTAGAAATGGAGATAACACCTCCGTGATAACATATTTAAGAAGAAGGAAAAAAAAGATATTGCACAATTGTAATTGTGGCAAGAGAACAGCGGGGTGAGAACATCTGAGAAGAGCAACACTGCAGACACCAAGGTCAGTGGAGAAGGAGGAGGAGGAGGTGCTCCGGGCACCGGAGCTGGGATTGTTCTGCAGCCCATGGTAAAGACCATGGTGAAGCAACTCTGCCCTTGCAGCCCTTGGAGATCCACAGGGATGGAGAGATCCACCCACAGTCCATGAAAGAGTGATCCAGGTTGCAGCAGTTTGCAGAGATCTGTTGCTCGTGAGATGGACTCACATTGGAGAAGTTCATGGAGAATTGTCTCCCATGGGAGGGACCCTACATTGGAGCAGGGGAAGAACTCCTCACCCCGAGCAGTGGGAGAAACAATGTGCAGTGACCTGACCATAATCCCCATTCCCTGTCCCCCTGCAGTGCCAGGGAAGGGGGCATAGCTGGGAGGGAGGGAGGGAGAGAGGAAGGGAGGGAGAGAGGGTGGGGGAAGGTGTTTTTAAGGATTTCTTTCACTTCTCATTATCCTGCTCTGATTTTGTTAGTAATAAATTCATTTAATATCTCGAATTTGAACCTGTTTTACCTGTGATGATGGTATTTGGTAAGTGATCTCTCATACTCCTTCTCTCAACTCATGAAACCTTCGTTATATTTTCTCCCCCCTGTTCAGCTGTGGAGGGGAGTGAGAGACAAGCTTTGGTGCCTGGAATCCAGCCAGGGTCAACCCAGTACAATTGTCTTGATCTTCCTACCGGGAGCTAAGTATTTACCTTCTGTTAGTTTGTTTGCTTGTTCTCTCTGAAGAGTCCCTGGAAGGCTGAGTGAAGAAGACCTCTGTATGACCTTGCATTCCCACCTCACCTATAGCATGCTGGTCAGGCAGCTGTCAAAGAGCCTTGATCACCTTCCAACAAAATGATGGAGAGCCAGAAGCCTGGAAGCTCAAGGATTACTGGCCTGCAAACTTCTCAGCACCTAGCTCTTTTGCAATCCAAACTCTCATGGGAATCTGGAAGACTACTAATGAGCTAGGAGAAGCAAGGGCCACAGGGTCTTCAGTTAAGGGTCACAGAGTTACATGAACTGCCCCAGAGCCGTGATTCTTGGCCTTCTCTTTTACAAAAGGACTTCATCTGTCAGGGCTTTGACTGCATACTCTAAAAGTGAGTGTATTGCAAATCCTGTGGAAAAAAAATCTGTCTACACCTGTCCTGATATCAGCTACAGGAAGAGGTAGTTTTGGAGACTGGAGATGACTCAATCTCTAGCTTCTCTACTGGAGAGGAGGAGGTGAAAAAATATCCCAGCAGAGGACACAAAGAAATTTTAGGTAGTGTGAGGTGGAAGAAAACAGCATATCAAAAGTGTGTTATTGCAGATGGGAAAATACAATGGGAATGGCATTCCTAGTCCCACAGACATGGTCAACCTATTGATGCTGATGCACTCATCCAATGTCACTATGCCCCAAACAATTATTTAGTCAGGCTGGAGCTTGGGGGTCATCTACTGGATCATCAATCAGTATGGCAGCACTGTTTGTGTGTGTACAGCAAGGTGTTTACAGAATAAGAGGAGAAAGGGGAGGTCAGAGGGGTGTCTGTAGGATCTGTAGCCAGAGGAAGGCACTGCCCGGAATTTCTGGACAAGGACATGGGAGGAGGTCTCAAAAGCTGTCATAGTCATCACACTGTACCTACCAACATGCTCTTCAGATATACTGTGAATCCCACAATAAGAAGGTCTTGAGATCTTTCCATTTTTATGGACGCTACACACAAATAAATGGTAGAAGGACTTCTGCATTCAAAGCAGTTTGGTAGACACAAAGAAAATCACCAAATAGAAGCCAGCAATTTTTTATGTCCATTCTGGTCCACAAAGAGCACACAGCTTTTTAAAATTACTTTTATGGAAGCTGTCTGTTCCTTCTTCTGAACGATGTCATTCAGGGTTGGCTATGGTTTTGCTTAGTCTCATCTCAAACTTTTAGTCAGTGCACCTACACCCATCTGTAGGCAACGTTTCATGTGATTTGGGAATGCCCAGCACCTTTTCAAGTCAAGTCCTTCCTTTTCTCAGGACTTCTTCCAACCACACAGCTAATTGTCACACCACTGTGAGCACCATGCCAGAGGTAAGTTTTCAGCTCCGTTCCTCACAACATGCCTGGACTAAAACTCATGGTACAATCTTCCAAAAAAGGCACCATCCCAGCTTTGCTGGGGCATACTTAATTCTCTTAAAGCCCAGGGCATTTCAGCAATGTTGGACTGGAAAATCAGTGCAGTTCTACATTGCATTGGAGGTCACATCTGAAGGGTTTTTTTATGTTAAGCAATCACAGACCTGTGTTTCTGAAAGCAATGTTATTTTGGAAATTTCAGTTTTACAGGTGCTTAATCAAAAAGGCTGTAAAGAATTAATTTTCTGTGAAACTACTGAGGATTTGCCTTAGAAATACACACTTAGAAAAAGAAGAAACTATTCAAAAAAAAAAAGCAAAAAGAGGCACTATCATATTGCTTTCCCTACAGTAATATTTTCTCAAATTTGTAAAACAAATTGATTTTTGGAGAATGCATCAAATCTCCTCTTTCCTTTCCATCTCTCTCTTGAAATATGGTTTGAACCAATACTTCAGACACATGTATTTTAAGCTATTTACTTTAAATTGTGATTTGCGTACTGCCAAGTATTTAAATGTAGTTGTAATTACGGTGGTTGGGAGTGACAAACACCAGGAGACCATCTATCAAGCTAATTTATCTCCCTATCTGTATCAGTATCAATCCATTCACTGTTCTTCTTTTACAGTATCCGAGATAATATGGTATTTACAGTGTTATGTGTTTGCCAGATGCATGTTAATTAAGCAAGAGGAGATTTAAATGTGTCTTTGGCTGGTTTCTTCATTCAGCTGTCTTGAGAAATACTCAAAAGTAATTTCCATTAACTGCTGTGCTATTTACTGGTGAGGACAGAAATGGTCATTAGTGACTCTCTGCTGCTGAATGCAGCCCTCCATTTCGTCATAATTCTTGGGGAAGATTTGCTTCAATGCTAAAAAAAACTCTGTGTATCATTGTTCCAAAACCTCTGCCTTGTCGCAAATGCCAGCATAGATTGATATTTATTTTTAAGCTTAGAATGTGAGTTTTAACAGCTGAAACAAAATCTATGCATTGGCAAAGGGAACACATTTTCTAAGAAATTTCAGGAAAAGGGGAAAAGAGCAGTTGTGAGTCCAATTAATCTGGTATTCTCATGAAAGCCTAGGCCTGGGTCTTCAACATCTTAAACCAGGAAAAGTTTTTGGAAGTTTTCTTTTACACCTTTTCTGTTTCCTTCTTTGTGCCAACATGATGTGCAAAACTGTCTGGAACAGGATAGGGGTGGTGACACTGCCAGATAAACACAAGGAAATGACTTACTGCTCATTCATGCCCTGTGCTATTCTGTGCTGTAGACTCCCTAGGGCTGAATTTATTTAGCAAAGCATTCTAGGATGTACAGACCTTGCTTGGTAGGCCTTCCGGTGTTGTATTTTCACACAGATGAACTATTCCTTAAGAGTTTCTCCATTCTATAGGATAAAAATAGATTTTTCTTTAACAGCAGATGACTACTGTACATGTCCTTGTCCCACCCAGCTATTCCACAACCAGTATATTTATTGCGGAATTTGGGAGAAAACATCACTTGGCGTTATTTTTATAGTTCCCATATTTTTCTCTCTGTATCTCAAGGTTGTAGCAGAATAGAATCTTGTCCCCCATCAACATGGTGATAGAAAAAAGAAATACGTGGCTGTTGGTTTTTCTTTTTTTCTACAGTATTTTTTACTTTCTCCACAGCATTGTGACTGTTTAGGAATGTGATAAACCTTATCTTCCTGGAAAGTAACTAGAGGATGATTTTTTTGTGGGAGTTCAGTCCTAGTTAAGACATACTATGTGAATACACACAAGGCATCAGTTTTCAAATATCTTCATTAATGGGCTTAAAACCAATCAATAAATCAACCCATGGAAATTCATGGCAGGGGGAGGGGGGAAGCAGTACAATGAATCACTGCACTTTTGGCAATTTCATGTGCTTAATCACTATGGATCTGTGAAGATTCGTGTCTTTTAAGTACACTGTCTTGCAAAGGTACCAAATGATCTTTCACTCCCTTCAAAATTCCCTGTTAGTCTTTTAAACAGACTCTCCCCTCCAAAAGAGCATATGAAATATCCCTTTAATTATACAGGCACCTAAACCTACCCATAAATTGATGCTAACATGCATATCAAAGATTTTCTCAGAACCATACAATGCCAGAAGCACTTTTCTGTTTCATAAAAATCTTAATGAAGCTTAAAACAGCAACTTCTAACATCTTTACTCAGAGATATAGAACCTTGTAGGTTTTTTTAATAAATATGCTCACTGATTTCTTTGATTACATGCAATAAAGTGTACAGGTTTATATACACATCAAATGAGTAAAATGATGTTACCTAGACAAATTATGTTCTCGTGCATGGAGAATATCCATTAAAATGGGAATGAGGACCTGTGCTGGGTCTATGAACTCTGACTGCTTTGAGAGGAACAGTATGATTTATGACTTACAAGCGAGCTGTCCTCTCCACCAAGAAACTTCCTCTCATTCCCTTCCAATTTGGGGAAATTTTCATCACTTTTCAGCATTTTTGGTTAGGGAGTACTGGTCAGGTATGGGTTACAGATGACTAAAAAATAGAGGAAAATTCTATTTCACACCCACACAATTGTGACCAGTGGGGAGGTTTGTGGTTTGTAATTATTGAAAGAAATGCACAGTCTTTGCAAGTATAGGGTCTTACTTATTTCCTTTCTTTGAGGAATGATAATGCAGTAAATCATACACCTCTGAAGTTTTATTAAATATTTATCATAAAGATTTACCAGCCTTATTAGTTTCACCTCTGCCAGCAGAAGAGCTTTCACAAAATAGAATGGGATTTCTATTTTACACTTCTCAGCCTTTGACTACAATGCATTAAGACAACACAGTGACTTATTTTTCCAGATGTGTTTTTCTTTCTTTGAGCATAATTTTCCCCCTGGTTTTGTTTAATTTTACACTTGACTGAGGTGTATAAACTGAAGGAGCTGAGGTAATTTCAGAAAAACACATATGTGGGTTAAAAAATGTTTGAATCATAATTTTGAAAAAAAACCAAAACCAGTTGCAGCAATAACATAATTATCTGGAGTCTGAATAGAATTTGCTTAAGAAAACCCATGACTTGTAGCAGTGGCACAGCAGTGGTTTAAGAAGCACTACTCCTAGCTTAGATCAAGTGATAGACTGGAGATAGGTGCTCCATTTCTAACTTGACCTCAAGCTTTCTGACTCATGTCATGAATCAAGCAAGGCCATCTAGAGCTGGTTGTCCAGGACTGTGTCCACATGGTTTTGCAACATCTCAAAGGACGGAGACTCCACAGCTTCTCTGTTGGAACACTGTTCCAGTATAAAATCATCTTCGCAAAAAAAAAAAAACATAGTATTTTCTGATGTCCAGGAGGATTTTCATATGTTTCAGTTTGTGTCCTTTGCCTTACATCCTCAAGGGCAAGGGGACCTTGAGGACAGTGGGACCTCACCCTCCATTCAGAAGTTAAAATCCAAATGAGAAAAAGAGCCCTTTGTATTTAGCATAATGACAATGTGAGGCATTTTAAAGTGAGATCAATGAGTCAGAACTGGAGATTGGATTGCCTTTATGATGCAGATCGTCAGTTTGTTATTTTAGGTCAAAATCCTAGTTATGTACAGCTCTGTGCAATGGGACACCTGCTTCCTGCCTGGATCTGTCCATCTTCCTCCAGCAACCTAACAAGATTTCAGGCTTTTTTTCAAGTTTGCTGGGCACTTCTGGCATTTTCTAAATTATATCAGGACTGAATTACTAACTAAAGCTATTCTTGATGTTAATAACCTGAAATATGGCCCCAGCCCTTGCAAGCTGTGCTCCCCACAACATTGTGTCTGATTGCTTTTGTTTGCTACCAATAACTGCTCAGAAGTGATCCATCCCAGATGTGCCACCTCTGGGCTCTTCAGCTCCATGGCTGTGTCCCCCACTGACTTGCTAAAAGATTGACCACAGGACTGGCTCACATCTGAGCACAGACAGGTTGCAGTAGAAGCCTGCTGAGTTTCCACCAACCCATTTGTAACTGGAAGGCATGTGGCCTGCATCCCTCCTGTGTACAGGCCACTGCCTAAGGAATGTCTGTTCTCTCCTGACATAAGACTATTCAAAGTTCTCCAAACCAGTGTAGTACTCCCCTGTTTGCCACAGTATAAACTCCATTCTATAGCAGCAATACAGGATGGAAGATTCAGACTAGCACAAGGTAGCCGAAAGCCATATGCACCTTCGCTCCCACCTTGATATTGTCCTGGCATTGACTCCTTCTGTGGTGGCCATAGGTTTGAAGCTTGATTTCAGATTGCATGAAGAAATATTTTTTGCTGTTTTGAATTCTTCATAGACTTTGCTGTCCCAGTATTTTTAAAACCCTATTCCTGATTAAAACATTTGTTTGCAAAACACCTTGAAATCAGCATTAAAGGTATATACCACTAATTCTGCAAAAGAAAATTACTCTCTTAGAAGGTCTGTATTGACAAAGACCTTATGCCATTTCCTACACACTGAAGTAGCTATAAATGTCCCCTCTTTCTTGATCCTGCATTGTTTGGAAGAAATAAGGCATGATGTACAGGAGGGGAGAAGCAGCCCTGGTTGTGTCCATGGACCCAAGGAAGGCACCCAGGTAAAGCTACTGATGCAAAGGTGACAGAAGCCGTGAGAGCTTCCCTTGCAATGACCTTGCTCATCTACTGGCCTTGATTTGTATTTCATCCTGCCCAGCCCCATGCCACTTTCTTGGGCTTTGTACTTGTCAAAGCAGGAATACTCCTATCCTAACTTCAGCAATTATCCAGTGACTCCGAAACCTATGGCAAAGACCACCAGTCTTTGTTTGTATCAAACCAACTTAGGGTCAAAGGCCTTGAGCTGCTTTATTGCCAAAAAAGCCCCAAACAAAACAAACACAAACCAAAAAAAAAAAAAACCAAACAAAAAAAACCCCAAACAAACAAAAGAAGAAAAAATGCTGCTGTACAGATACATTAGAGGTCTTGTGGGATATCTTGGTCTTAACAAACTCAGGCATAGGCTAAGGGATCATCTCTTTTTATTACAGGAAGGCATATTAAGTTTCCCTTGTACTATTAAAATCTGTATCTCTGAGAATTCCTTTACCCATACATCCAGAAAAAAAATTCACGCAGCGGGGTAATCCTCCTTCCCTAAGTCTTTAATTTCACTTCCTTACCTTCTGCCACCTATGGCTTTTCCTTCAACTGGGAAGTAACTGTTTCTGACAGCTCATTAATTAGTCTCCTGTTGTAACTGCTGGACTCTGCCTACCTGCTGCTCCCTGAGAGCTCAGCGAGGGTTTCCTAGGGCCATGCGATCAGTCGCATCCCAGAGTCCATTTGGGACAGCCCTGCCATCTGGCTCCGGCAGCCAGCAGCGTTACAACGCAGTGGTGGTAAAGAAGGCAGAGAAGGGTCTCTCATGAGGGTTTGAGATGGCTTTAATCACATCTCATCCCAGCGCCCTCAGAGGCAGAGAGACCTTGTGGTCCGGGTGCAGGGTGGTTTTGTCCGGGCCCAAGGGCGGTCCCTGGGCGGGGTTGGGGTACAGGAGCCAATAGGGAGAAACCAAGGGAGTGGCCAAGGCTAGGGCAGGGAACAGGGGGAACATGGCATCACAGAATCAGGGGGTTAAGTATTGCAGTTAGGAATAAGAAAAGTCCCATTTGCTTTCAGCTTGTGCTGCTCTTGTGGTATTTATTTGTGAAGTCTATCTTTGAGGTTTTCATGCCTTTCTAGCTAAACCATCCATTCCTTTAATGTTTTGGATTTTCTGTCATGTCCAGACTGCAAACCATCCACAAATTAAAGGCTCGTATTACATTGCTTGTTTTGATTGGTAAATTCTATTTGCTTTAATCATAGCTTAATTCTGTATCTCCTCAAGATCTGTTATCTTATTCAAGATACAGGTACTCAAAATTGCAAGCCTAGCTCTTCAGTCTTAGTCAGAAACTCCTCTATGTTTTTCTCTCATTCAGACAATCTCTGCTAAAATTCATCTTTCTCTGTATGTATTCATGTATTTTCAGATGGAACACAATACTCCTCAGATTTCTGCAATACAGTTTCATAGTCAGCCTCCTCTTTCTGGGATAGCTAAAAAATGAAAAAAATTTGCTGCTTCAGAATCTGCTATTATAAGAAATAGAGCTACCTCCGCCTTCTTACTTGTACCTTCTGCTACTGATGGGCACTTTTTAAAATCCTCTTTTATCTCTGACACCATGTGCTGTCCATCCTGAGCCAAGGATTTTAACAAACAAGTGTTTCCTACCACATCCAAATTCCAACAAATCAGCACATTATATTATGGGTTTTGGCATAAAACAACACATTGACCAATTAACACCAGAAATTTCTAAGGCTCCCTACAAGCTCTGTAGTAGTAGAGCTCCTGAATTTTCACTCCTGTTTTTTCCCTGAAACTATTCTGAATTTATCTGTATGCTGTTTGGTGGTGGTGTTTTTAAAGCAGTAAAACAGCTTCACCTCAAATACTACTCTCACCATTGATACCACTAATATATTTCTTAAGGGAAAGGAAAGGCATGGAAAGTTCACAGGAAAAATGTATCTTAAGAAAACCTTCAAATCAGTTTGTCTCTATTGCTTCCTCATTATTCCCCCCCACCTTCCTGTAATAGCTTTCATGTATATATTCAGAAAATTCAAAAAGGGTTTTTCCAGATAAGAAATTGTCACACTGAAATTCAAGTCTGAGGTTGCATGTTCTCAGAAGCTTTTGATGTTTTCTCACCGTTGACTTTCCCAAAGAAAGGAGATAGCTAACATCTCTTTTTTATTACCCCACACAGAGCAAGGGAAAAGAATACCCCTACTATTTGTTGACCAAGGACTAAAGGCAAGCTAGAATGGCAATTCCATTTTCAAAGTTTTATCAAAATAGGTGAATTAAATGCTGATTATGGTTTATCTTTACCTGCAGTAATTTTGAGACTGTGTTGAGCTTCCTGCTTCATAGCATTTCTGAATCTGCATGCCAGAATGTCAAAATCTCACACAGCAGACTCAGTAACTGTAGTACAATTTAAGGTGAGTAGGAGAGCCATTCCATCCTATCCAGAAGTTTTCACAAGTGAACTGCACCAACCTGAATTCACTTGTTCACTACCAAACTTAATAATTAGACCCCTCTTTGGCAGAAAAGGAGGGACCTGACCCTCATTAACCCTCACTGTGAGGCAATGCCTCCTTGTCAGAGGTTGCTACAGCCAGTAATCTGCAGGGGGAAAAGTTCACAGGCTCTACCTCATGGAACAGAAACTGTATTTAAACTGTTTACACTAACACAGCTGATCTTGCCTGAAGCAAACCGGGAGCATTCACCACTGCAGCTGGTGGCTGTGGCTCCCACCCCATCTCCTGGCACCCCAGACTGCAGAGGCCCCAGGCTCAGGGCCATGGTGAAAAAAGTCTGGGACATGGTTGGAAGACTAGTTGCTCAAAGGAGACTCTTGAAAGCCCTCCTAAATCACCCAGGATGGTCCCTGTCTCAAGGGACACAGGACTTTTGATTCATCTGCCTAAGGCATGTTCGTGCTCAGGAGTCACAAAAAAATTGGTATTGAGAGCCAGTAGAAAATCTTCTGAAGAAGGTCAGATTGGTGAATAAAGGTTCTTGTACAATGGGGCTCAAGATGAAAAGATTCTTGAAATATTGATGGAATTTGGTATGTCAAATGGGAAACATAAACTATTTCCATTGTTGGTTGAAGCAAGAATAAAGAAGAATCAAATTATTCGCAGGAGTCTGCTTGTTCCTAGTTGACATAATCAAATAATACAAATGAATACATGCACTAATTCAATTCACTTGGCAAGTTCCCTGTTCAACACTCAATATTTAACAATTTCAAATAATAAATATAATTTCCTCCTATTAAAATTAAAGTAACTTGACTATGGGCCTGTCTGGATCAGACTGGACTACGGCCTGTCTGATCTTGTTATCACATACCAGAAATAGTAACACACCTTCTCCATGCCAGTTTAAAAATAAAGGTATGGTTTTTTTCCTGACAACCTCTACATTAGACTTGATTTAAACTATCTAGGTCAGTTCCATAAATCTGGTGCTTCATGCATTATTTTCTGAAACGAGAAATTAATTGTGGTAACTGAGATTATCAAACCTGTCAGATCATGCATGAATTTAAATATAAAAGTGAGACTAAATTGGATTATGGGTCAGATTTATAAGCATAAGGGTAAACTACACTGAATACAGTTGAATTGACTCTGATTAATTCACAGATTCGCAGCTATCTCTTTCCAAATATACTCAGAAGTTACTGTCCACGATATAGCTATGCAACCATTAAGTAATATGTATGTTCCATTGAAATATATTTTATTCTGTTTTGTATTTTCACTTCACTTGTCCTGGTAAGTAACATTTTCATTCATGCTGTGGTTCAGTTATTTTGAAAGCAGGATGTAAAATCCAGCGCAAAAAGAATCAGAGCTAAGACTGTTGTAAAAGACTTGATAAGTTTTCTACTTTTCCCCTATATTCTGTTGATTAATTGAATTTAGACCATTGAAAAGGTAAAACTGTGGAATATTAAAGGGCTGTTGGATATTTTAACACAACAAAGTAATAAGCATTTACATTTATCTTAAAATATATTTCTGAATGTGGAAGTATAAAATGATATTACATTTGATTCTCATTTCATTAAATTGCTCATCAGTCCAAGGTTGACAAGGACAATGAGAACTGTGTCTAAATCTGTGATTAGGAAGCAAGAGGAAAATGACAGCAAGAAAATCTAAGGTGATAGAAAAATGTCAGAAGAACTGGTAATGGAAGGTCTGAAGATGCATGAAATTGGAAGTGGTATCATTAAGGTGACAGAAGCATTTTTGATATGGGTTGAAGAAACACTAGACACAACTAATGATGATCTGATCCAAGCTCTCCTGGTATAAAACTACACTCATATCGCTGCAAATTCAAATTCTGATTCGTTGTAAGTCAGTAGGCCCTTCCTAATAAAGTTAGCAGTGAACCAAATACATATGTAAGGAAAGGGAGCAAAATGCAGTCAGCTATGGACCTGATGCTACTTTGTTGATGGGAAATTTTTGGCACAGGTCAGGGCACAGACAGAAGTTGGAAAACCGAAAGTAGAAACAAAGGGAAAAATATCCATCTTCACAGGAAATCCTGCAGACACCCATGGCAAGTAGAGATTCTTTCATCAAAGCAGAATAAGGTGTAACAGTAAAAATGAAGGCAACTTGAAGGAGAAAACAAAGAGATGAAATATAATGACTTAGTAAGATCTTCTTTTTCCTTTATGCATAGGGGCAAAGCTCCAGCTGCCACCAAAAAAGGTAGAATAAACACATATACTTGAGCTTTTTCCCTTATTTCCATAAAATTCTTACTATTCTATAACTGCATTATTCTTATGGGAACCAAAATTTTCCTCCTTACTCTTTTTTTCCATCTTTTCTTTTCTCCTTCCAGTTCTCGCACATCTTAGGTTGGTTTTGTTTCCTTTTCTCCAGTTTGTAATCACCCATCCCCTCCATCCCACTCTTTTTCTGATTTCTAAACTATTGCTACACACCTAGTTTGCATCTCCTCTCTTTTTCTGTGGCCCCTCAGCCACACCCTGTCAGCATAAAAATACACAAAGTAGTGAGCAGAGGTAATTCCCTTGTTCCTTTCACCACCACTTCACCAACACCTCTTGGCTCTGAACACATTAATAAGCCTTACTGGCACTAACTGGCCTTATCGGGGGCCTTGGTTCACACCACTGCCCATGGACACATAGGCTTTTTTAAGCTCTTAATCTCTTTTTTGGCTGTGCAGTATGAGTGCTTGTGTTGGGCTCTGCCACATTTATGCCTGGCCAGGTATAGTTCTGATTTGCAGTCTGAATTTCCAGCTTAATCTCAGACCTCCTCTGTCATGATGGATGCACCCAGAAATCACTGGACTTGTTCTTGCCCCTGACTTGTGGATTGGTTTCACACAAACTTTTCTGATAATGTGGATTTTCACTTGAACTTGACAATGAATTCTAGTCTTGTTTTTTTCAAGTTATTTGGCTGTTGTGAGGTGAGATCCAGAGTAGGGCTATGGAGAAGATTAAAGGACTGGAGAAGCTGGGCCTGTTTAGTCTGGAGAAGAGATGACTGGGAAGGGATCTTGTCAATATACACAAATATCTTTAAGGGCAGGTGTCAAGAGAATGGGGACAGACTTACTTTCAGTGCTGCCAAGTGACAGGACAATGGGCACATGGGCAATGGGCACAAACTTAAATCAGGAAGTTCCATGTGAATATGAAGAAAAACTACTGTAATGGTGACAGAGCACTGGAACAGGCTGCCCACAGAAGTTGTGAAGTCTCATTCTCTGGAGATATTCAAAACCTGTCTGGATGCAATCCTGTGTAACCTATTCTAGGTGAACCTGCAGGGTTTGAACTAGGTGATCTCCAGAGGCCTCTTCCAGCACCAACCATGCTGTGATTGATTCTGTGATTCTGAGTGATTAATATCCTTGGGATGCAAAAATTTAAAAATCTCACTGGAATTTAAAAGAATTTAAAAGGCTGCTTCCTTAAGAGAATCCTGCTGATACTTTTTTACATGCACAATGTCAGAAGAGGGAAAATTCTTGTCAAACAACTGTCAGAAGCATCAGAGACGAAAATAACCCAAGACCAAAAAGCCAAAGCTTGTGTATCTGTGAGCGGAGCAGGACTCTTCTCTATGTTGCTATTCTATTTTATTGGCTTGATCCTGCCAATGGTGTCCCGTAGCATGTGCTATGAGCTACTGTACATGCACTGTAAAGTCAAGTGATCTCATTCTTACTGTTCACAACACATTTGCTATAAGTACTTGAGATGAGTTGTAATCTCTGACTCACTGTATATGATGGGAAAGACAGATTTGACAAATGAAGAGCAAGCTTAGACTTTTTTTCTGACAAATGAAGAACATGGACTGACAGCCAAATGAGAAATCCATTCTAGTCTCCTTTTAAAATGAATGAACATGTCAGTAATCTTCTTGGTCAGAAAAAAATTACCAATAAGTCTGAACAGATAGCCTACCAAAGTTTAATAAATAAGCTAATGGTATGGGGAAAGAGCTAGTGTCATTCTGATCCATTGGAAAGAGCTTGTAGAGGTCAGCCTTGTGTGTATGGTGCCAGTGCCAAAATAAGCAGAAAACTCTCATGCTCATGGGCAAATGGTGTGGTGCATTATCCAGGGTATGGCGCAGCACTTCACGCAGTCAAGGTGAGCAGGAAGGGCACTGCAGTCAGTTCAGGTAGTGGCCATTGCCCTTGCCAAGAGAACGCAGGTATGGTGTCCCCTTGAAAGAGAGACAAGTCATTTACACTCACCAAAAAGGATGTAGTAACCCAGGCAGAGCTCCCAAAAAAATACGCAGCCATTCAGGTTTCAGGCTGTAGGGAGTGCCTGAGCCTTTCACTGGACTGTAGCAGAGATAACTGTTGTGTCAAATGTGACCAGCTGGACGATTTGCTCAGCCTGGTATCAGTTACAGGATGGGGAAGAAAGGTTAAGGAATATTAGAGAATCAAAAAGGGAGATAGACTGGTAGAATCAAGCTCTGGCCTTCCTGAGACAGAAACAGACATCAGAAATAATTCAAGATCAAGGGGATCCTCTATTCATCCCCCAACAAGGAGAAGGTAGCAGTTGTAAGGAAAGGAGTGCATGGAGGGTAGTCCATGTTCACTCTGGGTGGCAAGTGAAATCCTTCTTCGTCACCTCACTCCCCAGGTGCCCCAGCACAAAAGGTATGAGGCTTTGTGTGTGGAAGGCCAGCTAAAGGACAAAGATGATGAAGGTCCAGCTACACCACAGGGGTCACCACAATCAGAAATGTTAACCCACCCCATCACAACCACCTCCAAAAGTACAAAAAAGTGGGTAATAGTTGCAGGTGATTCACTTCTAAGGGGAACAGAAGGCCCAATATTCTGACCAGGCCCAACCCACAGGGAGGTCTGCTGCCTCCCTGGGGCTGGGGTTAAGGAAACTTCCTAGCCTAGTGCAGCCCTCAGACTACTACCCATTACTGATCTGCCACACAGGGGTCAATTAAGTGGCAACACATAGTCCAAGAATGACCAAAAAGGATCATTTTGGGCCTTGGGGCCCTGAGACTGTTGCTAAGGGAAGCTGGGACGCAAATTATTTTCTCCTCTATACTTCCAGTTGAAGGCAGCAACAACTAGAAGCAACAGATAGACTGAGTCTATTAATACATGGCTCCACAGCTGTTGTCACCACCAAAATGTTGTGGGTTTTGACAGTGGAACGGCCTACCCAGCACCAGGCATGTTGGCATCAGACGGGACTCACCTTTCTCAGTGAGGGAGCAGAGTCTTTGCTCCACAATTAGTGGTGCTCATTGGCAGAGCTTTAAACAAGATGTGATAGGAGAGGGGAACAGTACCAGGATTGTCCCTGGCAAGCTCTGGGATGGCATGCAAATGTTAGAAGGACAGGGTGCTAGCAAGGCCAGGTTGGATGGGGCTCTGGGCTACCTAGTCTAGTGAAAGTTGTCCCTGCCCATGTCAGGAGGGTTGGAACTGGATGATTGTTAAGGTCCCACCCAAACCAAGTCATTCTTATGACATAAGTCATATGTCATATGACTCACTCTCTAAAATGCATTTGTAATTTCAGAAATCGTTGAAATGGAATGTAATTTTGAGAACTTGATTGTTTTCTGGAAGAGCTATGTTCAGTGGTGGCAGAAAAAACACTTTTCATCGCTTCTGGCGAATTTGTGACATACCTGTTGAAACATAAAAAGTGAATGGGAGTAATACAACTTTCACAGAAGTCCAGCAGTCCTGGTCTGTGTGACGTCCTTGGAAGGATTCAGGAAATAGACTGATGCTGTTACTCAATGATTAAAAAGCAATTAATTGGTGGGAGTATAGGGGCTGGAAGTGTTCATCACCATCAGCTAGAGACACATATTTACCAGTTAATCCTAGAAAGGACTGACATGACTGCAGTATAAATGAATATTGAAAGTTTAGGTTTGACAACCCTCAACAAAACCCCTTACAAGCCAAAGTATCACAAGTAATCCTTAATAGTTTAAGCAGTTTTGATAGGAAGCAGACACTTAAATACAGCTGTGACTCTGGAGTAGTGATCACAATAGGCATTTTCTCTGATCGAGGGTAGAAACTTTCATATTAATAGGGAACTTAAGATAACAGCTCCTTCTCTGCTGAAGGAGAAGGGATTTCCCTCCATAACTCCATCATTTGTCTGCTCAGTTTCCAGCTCAGCTGCTCTGCCTCAGTCTGGAACAAAAGATTTGCTCACAAGTGCACATTAGCCTGGTTTATGTTAATTCAAATTATGTAAAATTGTATCCAGATCTATCACAATGCTAATAATTTTAGAGCAAAAATATGATTATGCATGTCATATTTCTATTAATATGTAGTTAGATATCTAAAATTGCTGTCACTTGCATCAAACTGCAATCAGATAGCAAACAACTCATTCAACACTACACAGTGTTGGGAATGTTTAGCATTTTAAAGACATGTAAGCTAGAATAATAGTAACATTTTAAAAAAAGCCTTTGATGATAATTGGCAAAGTAAATAAAAATTTTAACAAAACAATTGATAAGCTATAAAACCATAAGACTATTAAGGTTGGTCATCTAGTCTGAAGTGTTTCATTTCAGTGATGTTTCCTATTTTTTTTTTTCCAATTCAAAAGCCTGTTTTATTTCCTGGTCCCATTTTTAGAATTCTATCTTTGCTTGCTTGTAAATATACCTTCTGTCACAAATGCAGTAAGTCTTACTCTTAAAACCCATGGAACACATGTTTCTATCTTGTTGTACAAGAGAAAATAAAGTTGTAAGGCTACACCCCTTACATAATAATAGATAATGGGGAGGTCATTTCTTAAAGGGCATAGTCTAAAGTAATTGACATATCTGAGATCTCTGGGGACTTCCCAATCATCTTCAAGTACTACTGCTTGCACATCCACACTAAATTTGAGAGTGTCCATTAAATGAAGGTTTTGACATGCTCTGTGAAAAGTTCCCAAGAATGTCCATAACCTGTGGTTATCACACTTGGGCATGATTGATAGACCTTACCATACTCAGGTGAAGCAGACAAAAGCTTAGACATCAGGGACAGTCAGAGAATCCCAAATGGACTGAAACAATAAATAAATACATTTCAATTTGTGTGAGATAATATTATTTTAAAAGTCTACTTATTGGCCTGAAATTCACTTTCTAACTTATATTGATAAAACAAGCATCTGCACATACCAATAGCAAGGATAGAAAGACTGGCATCATGCCTATTTCAGACATATCACTTACATGCACCATTCAATTGATGCTTGCTGATTTAGAAAGAATTTTTTTATTACATCCCTACCCACAAAGAGAAGAGAAGAGAAGAGAAGAGAAGAGAAGAGAAGAGAAGAGAAGAGAAGAGAAGAGAAGAGAAGAGAAGAGAAGAGAAAAGAGAAGAGAAGAGATTTCACTTGGAAGGGACCTACAATGACCATCTAGTCCAACTGCCTGACCAGTTGAGGCATGACCAAAAGTTAAAGCATGTTTTTAAGGGCATTGTAAAAATACCTCAAACACTGACAGGCTTGGAGCATTGCTCACCTCTACAGCAAACCTGTTCCAGTGTTTGACCACCCTGTCAGTAAAGAAATGATTCCTACTGTCCAGTCTCACCTCTCTTGACAGAGTTTTGAACCATTCCCATGTGTCCTGTCACTGGGTCCCAGGAGAAGAGCTAAGCACCTCCCTCCCCATCCTGAGGAAGCTATAGAGAGCAATGAGGTTGCCCCTCAGCCTTCTTTTCTCCAAACTAAATGAATCTGAAATCCTCAGCTGCTACTCACAGATTTGTTCCAGCTCCTTCACCAGCTTTGTTGCCCACCTTTAAATGCATTCCAGGACCTTCACATCCTTCTTAAATGGTGGAGCCCAGAATCACATACAGTTGTCAAGGTGAGACTACACCAAAGGTTCATGTCATTTGCTGCAGCATGGCTTTGAGGGAACAGTACTAATCAGCAGTGGAGATCTGCAGACATCTACAACAGCTTGAATGGAAGCAAGGTGCTTTGTGGCTGGGTCTACCTTGCAGACAATAAAATTCCTGCTAATGGGTACTACCGACTGACAAGGGGTCATGGTATCCTGGTTCATACCTCTCAGCAGTATAAGGACATCAACTGCAGTACCCAAACTGAAGTTTTTATCTCTCTATTTTGCTGCTCTGCCAGTGTACATGATTTGTGTGTTTCATAATGAACAAAACAGAAAGTTTGCCTTCCTCTGGACAGCATGAATGAAAACCAAAGGAAGGCTCCCTGGCATTAACTGTTTGCAGCAACAATGACACCCTGAAGCAATACAATGACCTGTGAGGAATGATTTTGTTTGTGTCAGTTTAGATGTTCTGTCTTGTTCCCTCAATAACCTTTCTGACTACCTTTGGGTTATTTCAGCAATTCAGACAATTATCTATAATGCAGATATATTACCCTCTGGAAAAAAGAATTTCTACAGGAGCTCTATAGATAATAAAAAAATCTCTGATTTTAACCCTTGTCATGATTTCCATCCACTTAAATGTACATTTAAGCTGCAAAACTGTCTGTTTCCCAGCATGCAAAAGACTTGAGTGCCAAGCTATGCTTGCAAATCAGACATTAAATATGCAGATCCTGTGACATGGAAACTGAAATGTACATTTTACAAAGATGTGCTGGCATTTGAACATTTTGTATTTGGGTGTTCCTGAACACCACCAGTGTGTGTGCTTTTCATCATTCAACTATAAAGCCATTCATCAAAAAGGGGTTTTGATTTTGTTATGGTTTTGGTTTTGTTTTTAACTGGAATAAAAAATAATAGCTCTGTGCAAATTTGGGAAAGTCAAAAGGGACACAGAGCTATAATTGACAGTAAGTATTACCCTGATATTACTGAGCATAGAGCAGCTAAGGGAACAGGAAATGGTCAGAGCCTCGCACTGCATACTGAATGGACCTGTGGTTTACAGTAAACTGATGCTTTTGTAATAGCACAAGATGATTCATAAATATTAAAAAACAATGAGAATTAATGTAAATACATGCTAACTGAGATGCAGTTTCTTGAAAATGAATTGAAATTAAAGAAAATATTTACTAATGTAGTGTTTAAAACATTACCCTCACTGTAACATATAAAATGTTTCCCCCACTTAGTTTGCAGAAATCAAGACCCAAAGTAGCACAAAGTTTATTTCCAATGTCTTTAGTCCCCTTAGCATGGCTGTGAATAACTTTGTATATATTAGATTTCTTATAAAACAGACATGATCCAAACCCTGTAAACTCTTGGGTTCATCCTTTATACTGCTCAAAATTTGGTTCAAGAAGAAACTGGAGAAGAAATGGGCAGAAATTGAGCAAGACAGAAGAGGATCTCCTTCCTCTGATTCCTGTGAGAAGCTCACTAAAGGGACTATATGCTCTTATTTTATTCCTACTTCATATGAGAGATTTTAAAAGTTCATTATTCCTTCAGTTCTTCCTTCCTGTAAACCCATAGGAAGCGCCTTTTTATCTGGAGGAAAAAAAAAAAAAAAGAGTTAGAATAGAGGATATTGAAATGGTTACTTAGTTCTGAGAAGATATTTTTCTATTTAATTTAGGAACAGTGTTCTGGTTCTAAGCAGCACTTGGGTTCAAAATATTTTGCCTCCTCCTCTATTTCAGCTGATAGTGACTGGTAAGCCAGAACACAGAAGTAACTAGTGTATCCTTGAGACCCTCTGTGGGAGTGCTCCAAAGGCACCTGTGAGGCCAGAGCCACGCTGAATGGCAAATAAAACTAGGCACTCCACATCCCTTGCCCTACTATACTGATGGTTTGGTACCCGGCAGTTTGGCCACCATGACCTGTTTATCCAGGCTGCCTGCAGACCCTCCACTGGCAGCTGGTTCACGAAACATCCTCTCTGTGGGTACCAAGGCCAATGTTTAGGAGCAACCATTTTATACCCCGGTACCTCCACAACACTCATTCCAGATACCTTTATCTACGCCAATTATCAACAGCAGACACTAGTGAGAGTAAGTGTCTCTCAGCATCAGTTTACATCCTGAAACATGCCTTTTTACTATTTACCATACCTATTTGCTATGTACATATGGAGTAACTATGTACTATTTACTATATATGCTTATCTCAGTGTAACAGTGGTGCTGAAGCACAGCTTGTATATCAGTTGCAGGTTGTGGATCCAACAGCTTGGCCTGCATTTGCTCTCATCATTTATGGTACAATGCCAATTAAAAATCACACGTCATAAACAGACATATTTACTTGCAATTGTTAATAGCACTGTAGATAGAAATAAAGTACTTTTTAAAGCTCATTCATTTCTCTGCACTTAAATTCTCCGTTTTTTTCTTTTTTGTTCTTTTTTACTTCTTTCAATCTAAGCAATGAATATGTAAAAAGGTGTCCAAAGTTTTTATATTTATCTGCTTAAAAACAACTTTAACAGGATTTATTTTCAGTTGCAAAGTATTCCTGGGGGTGTTAAGTCGGGTAAAAAGCTTCAGTAACATGTAAATGTTTGCTGGATTTTGTCAGCTTTTGAGATAAACGTGACCTGCCAATGGTCCTCATCAGCAAAATGCTGAGAGTGGCTCCATTTGGACCAGAAAGGAACATCATCTGCTGGCGCCGCTCTCTGTGAGCCACACTTCTGTGTTAAAGGCAAGGCTGAACGCAGTTTTACTACTTTTGATACGAATAAGTGCAGTTCTCAGCCTCCCGGCTTGTTACTGATGCTTTTGCCAACGACACCGAGCGACGTTGATGTGCCGCCGATAAGCAGCGTTCAGCTGCCAAAACGCCGGCTGCCTTTCGGCATGCCCAACTTTCGCTTCCCAGCCCTGAGTTCCCTCTCCCCGGCGGGTGCCGTGGGACGTGCGGGCGGCACGAGCGGGGCACCGCAGCCCGGAGGGCGAGCCCGGGTCCCGCACGGAGACCGCGGGCAGGGACCGCGGTTCCCCCAGACCCGCACGGGCGCTTCTCCCCGCGCAGCCGCTCGGCTCCGCGGCCGCGGCAGCGCCGGCAGCGCTCGCTGCGCACACGGCCGCGGAGAGCCCCCGCCCCGCCGCCGTCCCGGAGCCCGCCCGCGCCCCGGCCCGCAGCGCTGGCGGCGGGGGGCGCCCGCGGGCGGCGGCGGCGAGAGCGCGGGCGCGGGGGTGGCCGAGGAGCGGCGGCGGCGTGAACGCGGCTGCACAGCCCCAGCGAGTCGCGGGAGCGGGAGCGCCGCGCCCGCCGCAGCCGCCGGAGCCGGGCGAGGAGCGAGCGCGGCCGCCCGGAGCCGCCGGGAGCAGGCTCGGGCCGCGGCAGCCCCGCGGGGAGGCAGCGAGGGGCCCCTCGCCGAAAGCGCGAACACCCCCCACACCCCCGCCCCGCCGCCTCCGCCCGCCCCCAGCGAAGAGAAACAAAACACAACCCCGGCACTGCCACGCTCTCCCTCCTTCTCCTCTCGGCATTTGGTGGTTTTTTATTTTTTTTTCTTTTAAATTTTTTTTTTCTTGGGGATTCTCCTCTCTCCTGCCAGACTGACTTACACGTTCTTGATAATTTCTCTTCCCCTCATTTTTTTTTATACTCTTCTCCCTGCTTCCAAACCCTGTGTCTGTGTGTTTCAATACTATCACAACCTCTGCTAAAAATAGATCTTTTTATACCCTTCCTCCTCTCTGACCCCATCCAACACCCCTTGTTAAGGTGAGTTGTGTCTTTTCATCACTTTTTTCCTTGTGTGTTGTTTTTTGGTTTTGGTTGTTTTTTTGGTATTTTGGTTTTGGTCCCCCCCCCATTTAGGGCAGGTTTCAGGGAGGAGGGGATGTGGAGGAGAGAATTTCATGGGGAGTCAGGCATGTTTGCAAAGCCTTATTTTGCCTTCTGCAGCCTCAGCATCATTCCGGACTGCTCCCTTTTATCCCAAGGATGTAGCTAGCTGATGAAAGTGGGGAACTACTCTTCCTTAGCGCTGCATGCTTGGGAGCCACAGCAACAGCAGGAAAAAAACAAGCTTCTCTTTTTTCCTTCGTCCCCCCGCCCCGACTCTCCCCCTCATTCCCTCCTCCTTTCTGTGTCCTCTTTTTGGTTTGGTTTGGTTTTTTTTTTGTTTTAATATTTTGGTGGGGTGTTTGGTTGGTATTTGGTGGTGGGTTTTTTTTTTTTTTTGGTTTGTTGTTTCGGTTTTGGTTTTTTGGTTTATTTGGTTTGGGTTTTTTTTTTCTGTGTGTATGCTTGGTTTCTGTTTTTAAGCAATACACAGGGGACTTGGAATAAATTGCATGTGGTGCCGGGGGAGCTGTGTGTGTGCATGTGCACGTGTGTCTCGAAAGTGAGTGAGTGTGTGTGTGCGTATGCGTGTGTGCAAAGTGCATCTGTATTTCATGTTCCTGGGATGAGGAGTGTTAAAGCTTCCAAACAGTCCCTGCACATAGAGCAAGGAACACGGCAGAGACTGCTGAGGGAGAAACCGGTCAGGGATGCAGGAAAGCTACAGAGCTCTCCACAGAGTTCAGTCCCCTCTGCTCCAGAGCATCTTTCCATAGATCATTACTGGCACCTTCAAGGTGATGGTTCCCATTCCTCTCCTGGCTTCTCACTAGAGGAGTGCAGAACAGGAAAACTTTACAGCTAATGTGAAGGGGTAGCATTTCTGTTCCTCCAGCAGCCTGAGACAGTGTTATTCCAGGGATGAGTGGGGAAAATAGAGTTGTGATCCAAAGTAAATGGATCATTTGCTGTTACATATTAGTGTTCAGTGAGAAAAAGAGACATGAAACATTATCAGTCTGGCCAGCCAGCAGAAGCATTGGAGACCAGCTTACTTCTCAATTCCGAAGTTGTTTTAGACCGCTTTTCATTCTTCAGTAAACTATGCCTATTGATGGCAGAAGTGTGTTTCTACAGTAAAACAGTCTATTATAAATCTGCTGGGGAATGATTTATTATTCAGAGGCAATCAAGTAATTTATATGTTTCCCCCAAGTCTTTTGTGTGCCTTCAATTATGTATTTTACCTATGTGTGTGAAGCAGGGTAATATAGATTTTAGTTGCATTTTAACAAGATGTTAAGGCATAACTTGCAGGGTGCCATTTGCCAAGTGTTGCTTAATATAAAGCAAAATAACAGCCTCTAGCTCTTTTTCATGGATTTTTCACATCTCTCTTGTTTGTTTCAAGACAAGAGGTGATTTTGCTTAAGAACATGTAAGGAAAACTGGCTTCACAATGGTACACAGTTTCAGATATTAGGTCAAAAGTATTACACTTGTCCGGCTGTGAGACTTGAATTTACTTATAAAATCTAGTTAATCCAAAGTACATACAAGAACATTTTGTATACATGGTTTCGAATAGGTTGTATCACTTTTGTATCTAAAAGTTTACAAATGAGCTAAAAATTATTGTTATAATCTGTGTTTGGAGGCCTTAATGGATACAGGAACATTAATGTTTCCTGTCTAGTTAATGCAATTCCAAAATATCCTTTCTTTCCACATGCTGCATAGATGACACTCAGCAAAAATGAGCAGTCATGAAAGTAGTCTTGTGCTATCAAGGGTCATTTCATCATTTCTTGTTAGCCTAAATTAAAATATTTTACACAAGTTTGCCTTGGGATTTTTTTCTTCTGTGGCTGGCTGATGTTGTGAAAGTGGGAAGCATGCTTTGAGTGAGTTGTGGCATTCCTAACGCTTGATAGCTGTGAGGGGAGAGACACCTGATGTGCTGTGTACATCATCCCTGAAGGAATGCAGGGTAAGAAAAAGGGATGGAAAAACGAGCACGGTGCACTGGCAGTCTAGATAAATAAATATGGGTGATGCATGTTAGCTTGTCAGATGCTGTTCTGCTGAACCCTGACTACTAGCTAAACACATTTTCTTGGTAAGCACTGCGATGTGATACAATTTTTCTGTTTTGATAGAGTTTGCTGTTAAAATCACATGTAGAACAGAACAGCTCTTGTTTTGTAGATAAAAATCATACCACCTCATTTTAATCCACAGAACGCTGAAATATCCACTACTCCTACTGAAGTCACCAGGAGTTACTTTTGATCAGCACTCATTATGATTTTTAATCCCGACATGTCAGGATTTAGGATATTTCCAAAGGATGCTATTGACAGCAGATCTCATTTTGTTTAGATTTTACATTGGGTGCATATTGTACGTTTACAGGTAGATATTTTCTTTTACCACAGCAACACTAAAATCTGTCAAGAGATGGAAAACTCTTAACATTGTTTTTCTCATGAGCTTTTAAAGAGAATTCTTCTGGTGTCTTTTAACTGTTTCTGGAAAAGCAGTGCTCACTTCACAAATCTACACACTAAATGCCTTAAGCTGGTTGCTTGGCTGTTGGAGAAAAAAAAATATGGATTGTTTGTACACAAAAAGAGCAAATCATGTGTTTGGGTTTTTTTTTTAATAACAGCTGAAAGACAAGAGTGCTTTCGGCTGGATATGAAAGTGTTGAAGTCAGGTTAATGTTGAGTTTGATCTGGTGGTTGTTCCCGTTGGCATGAGTGACAGCACACCAACACTTAGCTTATTCTGTAGTGTACTAACCTAGATTAAACATCCCTTTAATTTGTATTTTGAGACTTGGATATGACATCAAACCTTGGATTTATTCACTTTTAAAGCCTTGTTCGTTTGTTTTGTTTTTGAAACAAGCCTTTTAAAGCTGTGAACTGCTATAAACAAAGTAATGGAGTGTTCAGAAGTCACTCCAACTTTGTGGACCTTATTGCTATGAAAGTAAGGTGAGATTTCTCTCTGCTGCTAACCAACTGAAATTATTTTCTTGCATTATTGCACCTTGTTATTCTGCAATATCAGTCTAAAATACTTAATGAAAGGAGTTTTTATTCTGTGGATGTGGTGCTTCCACAAAAGAAGAACATGTATATTTTGTCTTGTCCTAAATTAAAACTACCCATCCGGTTCAGTGACATTTTGTTGCAGGACAAAGTTGCTGTTTCATTTGGATATACTTATTGAGGAAACTGTATTGACCATGGATTTTCTTAGATTTTTAACAAAGTAAATGAAAAATATCACAGGGCTGCCTGGTATTTTTGGGGATAGGGTGAAGTGGTTTTATTTGTATCCACGCAGAATGCAATCACAATATACGTTAAAAATCAGTAGCATCTGAAAACATTAATCCATTTTTTTCTTTAGATACCTCTTTCTTTACTAGTTTTAAATGGTACTATGGGTGTGTGTGTTTCCATCCAAGTGTATGTTTGTAATTTTAAGATATTTAGATGAATGATGTTACCTTGTACAAAGATGACTATTTATTTGCATTTTTTCTGCTGGAAATACAGTTTTTATAATAAAATAGGTCTTTTTCTTCTGCTGTACTTGCTTATGCATAGAAGAAAATTAGTATTTTCCTCCTGGGAAATGTGTTACTCTGAAGAGCCAGATGTTGAACAGATCTACAAGCAGCTCCTTTCCCGGTCGTGGTGAATGTGGATGAGTGTCAGAGGTAACAAGTGCTCAGGCATGGCAGGGAAAGGAAGAGCGTGGCTCTCTAGAAAGCAGGGTGTCAAACGATGTGGTGCTGCTTTGGCTGAGTTCTTCAGGAATAAGAGAGCAAAGTGCTCCCTCACCCTCAACCGTATTAAACTCCTCTGTCTTGTGGTTTGCATTCATCAGCCTGCTTGGTTTTCCCTTTATTAGATAGGGAAGACTTAATTACAGTCTGGTAGTGCTAACACAGCTCTCTGATGACAACTGTTTGTAGGAGGTCAAGTGGAAAGTAATTGTTGAGAGGGGTCTCCAGCTACAGTGTTTCTTCTTTGTGGTATGTTTTTATTTACTCCAGTTTTCCCTGGATTTGCTTCCAGCTACTATAGCCTACTTACCAGCATAGGCTGGAGGTTGTTTAGTGTGCAGAAAATGTTTATAGGAAAGGGAAAAGGATGTTACTGTTAACTTTGGACAACAACCACTCCACCAATTCCAACCAAATGCAAGAAGAGCTGTGGCATTGTAGCTAAAATGTTCAGAATTTGCTTGACATAAGTATGAGATTTCATGTCTTGTGAGGAGAGGCACATTTTTAAACATAGTTCAAAGGGAATGCTTTTTTCAGAATGCGATTCAGTGTAAGTCCCAGTGATCACTCGTGTCCTGAAGAACCTGCTAGGAGCAGCCCAGGTAATTACAGGTTAAAGTGGGATGGGGCAGTTTCTCCTACTCAGTCCACTGCTGTAACTCCATGCTGGCAGATGGGTACCTGTTCCAGTGCTGCCATTGCATCAGCAACAAAACTTAAATTTTGTTTATAGGGCGATATACATAATACATTATTGATTTCCACTAGCAGGCAAGGCTTTTAACAATAAGTATGAATCCAGTAATTTTAATTATGGATCTTGCAACATCTGACTTTGTCATCTATGCCTTAGATATATTTAGATGCTGTGGACACAACCCAAGGAAGCAAAATGCTTGTCTTCTGTAAATGACAGATAAAATACCTAATTTGTTCATTCAATTGGCCTTTGGAGGTATGGATGGCTCAGGACTACACCATATTTGATTACAATTTGTCTCTTGGTTTACTTAAAAATAGTTGCAGAAGGATTTATTAGTATTAATTTTTGACAATCTCTGTGCATTTTAAAAAATAGTTTTATAGCAAAGTTTTGGGGCCAACCCCAGAGGTCTGATGAGAACTTAGTCCTCTTAATGACTTGTAGTTAACATAATTTCATTAATATAAATGACACATTGTTGTGGTTTAACCCCAGCTGGCAACTAAGCCCCACACAGCCACTTGCTCACTCCCCCACCAGCAGGATGGGGCTGAGAATCCAAAGAGTAAAAGAGAAAACTCATGGGCTGAGACAAAGCCAGTTTAACAGGTAAAGCAAAAGCTACACACACAAGCAAAGCAGAATGAGGTATTCTTTCATCCCTTCCTATGGGCAGGCAGGTTCAGCCATCCCCAGGAAAGCCTGGCTCTGTCACCTCTAACAGTGACTTGGGAAGATAAACACCATCATTCTGAACATCCCTTCCCCTCCTTCTTCCCCCAGCTCTATATGCTGCACATGATGCCATATGCTAAAGAATATCTCTTGGATCAGTTGGGGTCAGCTGTCCCTGCTGTGTCCCCTCCTAGCTTCTTCTGCACCCCCAGCCTCCCTGCTGGTGGGGTGGGGTGAGAAGCAGGAAAGTGCAAGCACTGCTCAGCAGTAACTAAAATATCCCTATGTTATCAATGCTGTTTCCAGGAAAAATCCAAAACCCAGCCCCACGCTGGCTCCTGTGAAAGAAACTGGTCCTATCCCAGTTAAAACCAGCATATGTATATAGTGACATGGTCTATTTCAAACATACTGGCATTTTGTATACAACAGTATCATTTATAATGAGGCATCTGGAGTTCTTTGAGCTCTAATAGAAGAAAACACCCATGAGCTGTGTGATTCTCTTACCAGTTATACCATTGCCATTCTTCCACCTGGTGAATTCAGTATAAAACATCCACAAGCCAACCTTAGCAGTTTCAGGCAGTATCTTTGGGTCATGATGGCTGCCTCAGTAACCTTGAGTAGACCAGTATTCAAAGACAACATGGTTAAAGACAGGGAGCATCAGCAGAGAAGTAAATAGGACCCTGAAGTGGGCTTAGAAAACCCCTCAGGATAAACAAAAAACCCAGTCTTTCTGGAGAAGACAAGTACCTGGGCACCATGTACTTGATGTACTTCCAAGCTTCTTTGGACTTCCTTGCCTTACAGTGTTTATCAGCAGTGCAGTAACTTAATGAAATTTTGTAGAATTGCAGAACCATAGAATGACTTGGGGTTGAAAAGGATATTAAAGATCATCTAGTTCCAAACCCTGTGATGGCCACCTTCCAGGGACACCTCACAGTAGATCAGGTTTCAAATTTGTATAACCCAGATGAGGCAGTAACAGGAACAGAAAGGGAGAATTTAGCAAATGTAAATACCTGTGTTTAAATAAGAATGTGAATGGTTCCTTCTGCTGTTGTCATACCAATAGAGAAGTGTGTTCTGTTTCATTTGTGTACCTTTTGAAAAGGTTTATACATTTTGCCTTATAGTATTGGATGGGGAACGACTTAGGCTATAAAAATATGGAAATTCAAAGTTAAGGCTTAGCTTTCACTTAACCATTACAGAGGCATGGTCCATGCCTTGGGACTTCTCATTGCAGGTCTTAGAAACATCTCCTAAAGTGGCACTGAATGTGGGGTTTGTGCGATGCTGTTCCTACCTGTAAAATGGGATAGCATAGCTATGGCTAAATTCAGTAACTCCTATTCATGTTAAATAATTTCTTGACTTCAGTAGGATTGCTTGCCTAAGTGAGAGACTCCAAACAGGCTCATAGAACAGTGACAACAGGGAAGGTGTGAAGTATCTGTTATTATTACTTCAGAGAGGCTTATCTTGTATGAGATGGCTCATGTTTCAGGCAGTCTGCATAACTAAACCAAAATTCCTTGGCACTTTCATTTGATTTCTGCAACACGACACTGCTTGATTCCATCACAGGATGAAATAAATTGAAAGTTCTTTCTAAAATGTGAGGTCTAAATAAAGCATATGTTAAGTATAGGAATATTTAAAATACATTAATTCTATATGATACTAAAATATAGTGGTTTAGCTGTATGTTTCTGGTTGTCCATCTATGTGCAAGAAATTATTTTGTCTATATTTGGACTTTCACCTAATATAAAAATATTTTATGAATTCTAGAAGCAGGTGGATACTTCATTGGTTACTCTTTACATGTCAGAGAGGAGACACTGGTGAGGCACTGGATGGGTTATGCATAGAAGTTGTGGATGCTCCATCCTTGGAAGTGTTAGAAGCCAGGTCAGATGGGGCTTTGAGCAACCTGGTCTACTGAAAGGCGTCCCTGCCCATGGCAGGGGGATTAGAATTAGATGATCTTTAAGGTCCCTTCTAGCCCAAACCATTTTATGTTTCTGTGTCACAGACATCAACTAATTAGTCATCTCAGCAACCCCTACCCTTGTGTTTTGTAGTACACAGACAAAATTTTACACAGCAGTAATAGTAAAGTAAAAGACCAGGAGAAGATAATTTATTTTCCTTCTCTTTTTTTATAGTTAGCTTTCAGGGGTAATGTGGGGTAGAAACTAGAAAAGAACTGTTAATGTGACTGTTCCTGGCCACCAGCTTAGTTTTAAGACTGCTTTTTGAGTGGGGATAGGTGCCTGTGTTAGCATTTGGGATTGGCAGAACTCTCCTGCCTGGCAATACAGAAGAATCTGGGAAGAGGACGATTTTGATGCTTTCAAGTCTGAAGGTGAAATCTGCAGTGCCATATGGATAATATCAGATCCTTCACTCTGTGTGATCTTTCCAGTACGTATTGCAAAGGCAAACTCATGCTCGATCTTCAGGGCTGAAATCTTAAAAGCAACTTCTAAATTTGTACCCTCATGCAGATTTTGCTTGTGTGTGTCACCTACAAGTGCAGCCTAGAGGTGTAAGCAATGGGAGGCAGAATCAGGGATAGTAGAATATATGGAATCAAAGAAAAAGAGTAACAAAGTACCTGAGTAAGCAAAAATTAAAAAAAACCTTTAAGTGTGAGGAAGCCCTTGAGAGGATGGAAGAGGGAAAAGCATTGCTCTGGGATGGGATTAATAAGGTTTAACAGAATGCAAGATAAAAAGCACATGACAAATATCGGAGATTGAAGGCTGGATTGGAAGAAAGCACAACTAATGTTAGAAGGCGAAATGGCTGGCTGAAAGGGAGCTGTACACTGTCAGTTTAAAGTATACTTTCAAGATCAGCTTAAGTTGATCTAAATTCCAGCTCCTTCTGCAAAGGGAGTCCTGCACAATCCTCCTTTCCTCCAAATGGCATGCTGCAACTGGTAATACAAAAAAAAAAAATAAAAATTTATCCCAATCAGATCCTTTATCCATCTGACTAACTGCTGTATTAACACTACAGCTGCCTCAAGGCAAAGTGGAGGGGAGGCATAGGAAAAGGCAGCATAAAATTGACTTTGGCTGATGACGGATCTGTGCTCTTGGTCTGAAAGTCCTGGTGAGATTCTGAGTTATAAATTATTTAGAAGAGAGACTGGCTAGGAAGACATGGAGTGGTAACACAATGCAAGGAAGAAGCCACCTGGGACAGTACTTAGAGTGAGCAGTTAAAATGGCTGCATGGAAAGGAAAAAATATGCTAAAAACACTTAGGAGGCAAAATCAAGCATTTAGAAGTCACAAAAAGCCAGTATTTATGTTTTTCTTTGTATTTAATTCAGTATCCATGGGCATGCCTGCTGATGCAGTCTTTAATTACATGATCAAGTAGGGCATTTTTCCTACTCACAAGCAGCTACCCTGTCCCTCATGACCCCTGTTGAGCAGAGCAGGGCCTGTGACCTGGGGCTTACTTCACCTCTTTGTGTCATGAATGACAAAGTCCAGTGCTCAGCAGTCCTACAGGAGGCTTCAGGCTTCCATCTCACATCCTTCGTGTGTATCTCGGTCATGGGCCCCCAGCATATTCCATGGTGACTTTTTATTAACCCAGTGTTACACCCACTGTTTTATTAACCCAGTGTTTATGACTCCCAAACAAAACATCTTTCTGCCCCTTTTGCCTTAGAGCTGCACCTGCAGTGTGCTGTACATGTGCAGAATATGTTAAGCTTACTTTTAAATGGTAACGTATGCTTCGAGTTTCTCTTGGAATAAGAAGAAACAATATAGAAGGATAAAAGTAAATTCAGAATAAAATGTCTTCAGAGAAAAGGAGGCAAATATTAGAATATGTTTTGTAATGAATGAAATATAAAGCTCCCAGGTCGTATATCTTTTTAATTGTTTTAAAATATTAAATGGGGAAAGTACATTATGCAGAAATACACAGACAGGTGCTAAACCACACTATGGATTCCATTCTTTAAAAGGGAGGGTTGAAATAAAGCAGTTTACCCAGACCTGTGAGAAATAAGATGCTGGCAGATGATGTCATGCTGTCTAGACTAGAATAAAAGATGTATTTTTAAAAATCTTAGCTAACTTATTTAAATAAAATATTTTGAAAGTCTAAGAAATCATAAGTGCTAGCTGATGATCTTAGATTTTACTTTGATCATGTTCTATGGGTTCTGGTGTCTTTTCATAACATATTTTTTAAAAACTTCATTTTTTCCCTTTAAACATACCTATAGAGAATTGCATGCTCATAAAAATATATGACTGATTCTTCTGGGTTATCCAGTTCAGTCCCTTGCTTTTGCAGCCAAGATGTCATACAATTCCTTTCATGTACTGATCAAACTCCTTCTTACAACTATTTAGGGATTTTTTTACTTCCCATACTCCATTTGGAGGCTGCTCCAGTTTTCTGGTTTCTTTTCCCCTTAAATATGTTCATGGCCTGCTTTTATTACTTTGTTTTTGGACTACTTGAGCTGTTGTACTTGAGCTTCAATGTAAGATGTTTACTGACTCAGAGTGTGGAGCAGTCCTGCTCACTGCCAGACTTAAAAAGCAAAGTTCTTGCTGGACAGAGGTCAGCTCTAGTGATGACTCCTAAGTTCTTGTGGAGGATAGACAATGGTGTAGAGTTATTCACAATAGGTTTGTGGTCATGCTACCCACTTATGGATGACTAACTTTAAACCAGACTTCACAACTGACCTTCAGAATGTAAATGATATGTCAAGAGCCTTACCCACATTTCTCTTTTGGGAGGTTTGATCTTCCAGTGCGCAGTGCTCCACAGGGTTTTTTGCAGACTCATTTTCATTTGGCTTAGTTCTTGTTTCTCACTATAAATAGTTCAAGTAAGACAGAAAGAATCTTTGTTTATAGTTTGAAAAAAAGTCCTGTTTCCCCTCCGGATTAAATTTCAGTTGGTGAGAGTTGAGTCCTTAACATTTACACGGATACAATATTCTAAGCATTAGTCTTTGAAACAGGAGGTAGCCATTATGCTCTAAGCATATCATATCAGACTATCTAATACTCTTAATCAAGAATGCATTGGATTTCATGTAGCTTTGGCACTCGTACTTCATTTGGGAAGCCAGAAATTACTAACTTTTGATTCTGGGCACATTTTCTGGTTTCAAAATCACTGGGAAAGGGAAGATGTATTTTTTATTTGTGATCCTTGAAGTATAATGTAAACAGAGAACAGGAAATTCAAGTGGCCGGCTTTTTTATGTTTCAAGAATTTATTTCAAATGGCTTTTAAAATGCAACGGGTACCAATGTTGGCATACCCTCAGCCCGAGTACTGTGTGCAGTTCTGGGCCCTGCAGTTTAAGAAAAATGTGAAGGTCCTTGAATGTGTCCAGAGGAGGGCAACAAAGCTGGTGAAGGAGCTGGAACATATGTCCTGTGAGGAGCAGCTGAGGACTTTGGGCTTGTCTGTTATGGAGAAGAGGAAGTTGAAGTGTGACCTTTCTACAGCTTCCTAAGGAGAGGACATGGGGAGGGAGGTGCTCAGCTCTTCTCCTAGTGACAAGACACATGGGAATGGTTCAAAACTGGACTAGCAAAGGTTCAGACTAGATATGAAGAAGCATTTCTTTACTGAGAGGATGGTCAAACACTGGAATAGGCTCCTTGTGGAGGTAGTCGATGCCCCAAGCCTGTCAGTGTTTAAGAGGTATTTTGATGGTAGCGTGCTTGAACTTTTGGTCAGCCCTGAATTGGTCAGGCAGTTGGACTAGATGATCATTTTAGATTCCTTCCAAATGAAATATTCTATCCATTCACAATCTTTTCAGTTTTCTATTTCTGTTCTTTTTCAAAAACCAAGGAGTAAACTTGTGATATGGAAGGTTTTAAATAATTTGCAACTTTTAAGTCATAGCTCCTATGTGTGAAATATTTTAAGCAAGTATATACATTACTATGTTATACAAGTAGTTAGTGTTTACCTAAAGTGGAATTATTGCATTTTTCATTTATAAAAAACCACTTCTCCACTTCTTTGTATACTACTTGTCATTATTTTTCTGTTGGAAATTTAACACGGATGGATAAGATACAGTTCTGTTATATTTATTAGATATTTTTAAATACCACAATAAGTAGTATCTACTCTGACGATGCTATAGTACTACTACAAAAAGCAGCATCTGAAACAGTAAAATTCCACAGTGAATGAAGCAGCTGGAACTGCAACTCATATCAGCTGCCCAACACCAAACACTCCTTTCAGCTTTCTCCTGGGGCTGGTGACATTTGCCTTGCCTGCAGAATGACTATGCATGTTATCTGCAAGGCATTAATCCATTAGTAATGAGCCACCTTTAATCCTGGTGTAGATATCCTCTTTGTGGAAAAGGGTGTGTGTGACAGCATTAAGATTTCTGCATACCTACGTGGGCAAATAAGTTCCCTCATTGGATTTGTCCCATTTAACCTAGCGGGACTGTGGTTTCACATTTGAGTGTTTCTAGGAGTCAGCTCTGAGTCGTATTTGTCCTGCAGACCTGGGCATGGAAGGGATTCAAAATCCATGTAGGGGAATAGATTGCCAGTGTGTGCATGCACAAAGGTTAGGGCTGGGAAGGAGCTTGGAGTCCTTAGCACTAACTCTGTTCGTCAATCCAGAATGTTTATGCTGGCTTAAAAGAATGCAGCAATGCACACAGAAGTGTGGTTTATGTTGCTGTTATTAAAAAAAACAAACAAACAAAAAAAACCCCACAGAAAAAAACCCACCAGATTATTTTTAAATTATAAAATGAACTATAGGTCTGGAAAAAATATAATAATTATGTGTCATGGCAGTGCCTGATCTGTTTTCCTGGGATGCTTTGGATGCTTTTTGATTTTGAATTTCTTTTTCCACATGCTGTTGCTATGGTAAGAATCAGCACATCAGGGAGAGGTATCATAGCAAATAATGTCATAAAAAATAACCTGTAAGAGCTTTGTATTTCATGGGGCAGCATAGGGTCCATAGTTTGGAGTTATTACTGAAGCCCTGTCAAAAGAGTTTTCCAACTAGGTAGCATCTCATTTTTCGGGGATTGTTTTTACATGACCAAAACAAATCAAGAAAGTCAACCTTTTTATCAATAAGATTACATTAACTACAAATTAATTCTTACCGCCTTTAGAAAATATTAGGTCTTCCATAAATCATGAGGAAAAAATAAAATGAAAGAAAAGGAAGAAAAAAGCCAAAAGGAAATACAATGGGGCAATGGAGATGAAGCTAAGAAAGGCAAAATCAAAGATTTTCAGCTTTTGTGGAGAATGTGGGAGAGAGAAGGAGCAGAGAGTGAAGATGATGCAAACCAAGGTTTTCTCAACTTGACTTTAGTAATCAAGTCATGATAAATTTGGATGAGTACAAGAACTTGGAAATACCAGCTGTGGTCTGTAATGGCATGCCAAGCTCCTACATGGTGAAGATTGATCAAGGTGGTTGAGTATTGAAAAACAAGTGTCGTCTTCAGATGGTTCCAGACCTAATTGCTGCAACTCCATTACCAAGAGTACTTGTGTACTGCAGCCTGCTAAACAGAGAGCCTGTTGAAGAGAGTTTTGAATTTACTGAATGGAAGTTACCTACATTTCAAAATGTGATGAAATAAGCTTATCATGAGATGAGGCTCTACTTTTAAAATAGTAACTGTAGTTACAGGTTAATTATACGCATGAGGAGAGGTGGAGAGGGGATTAGAGACTCCAAGTTCTCTGTGTAGCCAGACATGGGATGACAGGCAGTGTCTGTGTTGGAAGGTCAGGAGATCAAAGGGAGTCCTTAGGCTCCCTCTAGGAGAGGGCTGCTGGTTCTCTCCAGAGTTATGGACTTTGGATAGAGGAGACACCAACCAGACCTGCCCATTTGATAGCCAGAAACAGAGACTGACCAAGAGGGTTTAATCCAAATTTAATGTTTTTCACTACAAAACTGACAGGTTTTTAATAAAAATGGTTCCACTAATCCAGATGTTGCTCTAAACTGCCACCTAAATGCTATGTAGAAGAGTAGCTCTGTAATATTAAACCATTTAAAATGGAAAGTATAAAAATATGTTTAGTTAGAGGTTTAGTTAATTCTTCAGACTGCAATGACTTCACCTATTTTTGAAGCAGACACCTCCTGAATTGCAGCCAGTGGCCTCACACCAAGCCCAGCATCCATTCAGAACCATTCGGAATCGTGCAGAGTTTGCACTTCAGTAGCATTTTAGCAATGTGACAGGCTTGCTGTCAAATGTCCTGGCTGCAATTTGCTCCCTGTGACCTCATTCAGACCCACCCATGTGTTAGTTTTCTGCTGTTTAGCTGCTGTTTTGATCCAACATACCAGATCTCACTTGCAGGATGGTTTGCAAACTCTCGAAGGAGCAAAGTTGTGGTGAAGATGCCTCCTTGGCAGCAGAGGAACTGTTTTTCTCCCAAGGAATGCTGCTGCTTGTTTGGTCCTCCCATCTGTAAGCATAAGTGCTCTCACATAGTGTGAAGACAGTGGAGTTCAATAATAACTAGAGTTGATGAAGCAGGAGGATAAGCTGACAAAAACTTAGTCTTCTTGGAAAATCCCGCTCTAACATCACTCACTAACTGCCATCAATATTAAAGAGGATTTTACGCCAAAGACCTCTCTGAAAATCCTGTTAACCTTCTGTCTTTGTCAATCTTAGATGTGGATATTTCAAATCAGAGTGCAGAATTACTGTTATTTTTAGACTGTTTTTCTGAAACACTGTTGGCAATGTGCTTCTTGCCTTCCTCCTCTTGTCTCTGCTGATATCAGCCACATCTGCCAGGAGAATGTGAAGCTCAAAATACAATCCAGTCCCTAGAAATGTCTTTCAGATGTGGGGGTGGACAGATGAGGAGAACTCTTCAGATGGTCTCTGATGGGCTCCAAGCCTTGACAGCTCCAGACCCTCAGCATACTCCAACTAGAGGAGTCAGACAACGGCTGGACCTTCTTAGACAACTAAGAGACTTGCAATCAACAAAAGTCTGTAGACCCTCTTTGTAATGCTTTTGTTCATAAGCCTGATATGATAACCACCCACATCTTTCATGGCTAACCATGGCATTCAGGGATGCTTGGCACTGTGCAGACCTTTGTTTTCTGCTGCAACTTTTGTTAGAATTGTGCTAATTTGCATTGTTGTGACAGCTTCTGGTGAGTTTTGAATAGTCATAAATTTCACTAAATCGTTTATTTAAAATGCTTCTTTGAGAAGGGTGTTATTTTGAGGTTTAAAATGTGGACGGTCTGAATGAAAAGGAATGTTCTTCTTTGTAGTCCTGTTTTGAGGACGTCTTCTGACACATGAAACTTTCATTATCCTTTAATTATTGATAGGAAGCATTTTCTTACCAGCATAGCACTTACATACAGTGAAATCACTTTTCAGGAGAAATTACTGCAAGCAGTTTTTGGATGAGTTTCAGTTTTGCAAATTGCTTAGGTTTTTTCCCTTTTGTTTTTTCTTAGTATCCCATAAATTAAGGCACAAATTACAAGCAAGATCGTTATGCTGTCATGAATCACTCAAGTACTAATGGCCTAATGCACTAAGCCTTAATTAGTAATATTGTATTTTTAAAAAGACAGTATTGTGAATGAAACCTGAACATGCACTGTTTTATAACTGGGCTTCCCAGAAGATTTTAAATGGATTCCTCTTCTTAGTATGTTTTTAAATAATTGATATGGCCACTTCAAGCCCTTGGTAGACAAATGGATTATTGGCTGCTGGTGACAAAATTTGGTTTGGGCATAATAACTTCACAGAGACATGGCACTGCATACATCTGCTGCTCTAATTAGCAAGTTTGCCTAGGGTGCTTGTATCAGAAAGAGTGGGAAAAAATAGTGCTCCACAATCTGTTGTAACAGAGTGATTCCTCCAAAATGTGATTTATACAAGATTTCTGTTTAACTCTTTCACTTCTACGGGAACATTCTGATACCATTTTAGCAAATTTTATACAGGCAGGATGGTACTGGCCTTACCTGAATGAGCTCCCTGCTTGGAAATGCCACTTTTGTATGCTAGATTTAGGGCCTGCAAGTGCATTGTTCCATGGTGCAAAAGACCATTTTGTTGTCTTCTGTAGAACAGACCATTGAGACCATTGCTGCTCTGTCCTACAGAAGTCTGCTAAGAGGTCTTGAGCTGCTCCAGCCACAGAGAATAACCAGCAACCCTAGTGCTATATCCCTTTATTCCAGGTAGGCTCTCGATTTATGATTTTTTAACACGGATAATGAAAATCAGGACTAACAGCTTAAAATGAGTTTTGGTAGCCCAGTGACAGCCATATGTTTTTGGGGCAAACTTGTTAAGCAGGGACTAAAATCAGTTGCTATGACAAAATGATCAAGTGCATCTTGTTTAACTGGAGAACACACAGCACTGGAAACAAAGCCCCTTCTTACTGGAGTGGTTGGAATTCTTCCAGTTGAACAGCATCCTGCTCAAACGAAATAGCTGTTGTAATGGGAAGAATTATTTGGAAGTGTACAAGTAAGATTGGCTTTTCTTGTTGCTGACTTTAATTTACCAATTCACCAAATATATCCTGGAAAATGATCAGTTTCAACAAATACCATGTGTGTTCCATGACAACACACAGCAGGAGTTTGGTGTCATGGAACTATAATTTATTGCAGCTTTCTGAAGAAAGCTGGTAGGCTTGTTGGAGAGTGTAGAGAGCTAGATCTTGTTCTCCTTAGACCTCCTCATTTAAGCTAATAAATAATTCCAGTACAAGGCACTTTAAGGGAACTGAAAATAAAGCAAAGTGGAATTTAATTTAAGGAAAAGGAAAGAAATTGTGCCAAAAATGTTTATGTTGCAACCTGAAATCAAGGTGTACTTTGGAATATCTGTTGTTATTTTGAAATTTCCTTATCCATACACAGAAAGGAGGAAGCAGTATGATGCTGACATAAATTTATAGACACACAGCCTGACATACAGCTGGATTTGAACTTACTTCTTCTATGGTTTTATGCTCTGGCTAATCCAAGTATTTAAGTTAATTGTTAACTCAATGGTCAGTGTAACTATGAAAGTATTTATCTTGTTTTCAAGACCACCAATGATGATGATAAAATGGAATATAGAACATTTATACATACCTACAAATTTGTCGATAAAGAGCATAAAGTCTTTGTATTATTTCAATGAAATATCAGAAATTTTCTAAATAATGAAAATATAGTGGTTTTGTTCCAGAATGTAGGGAGGAATTAGAAAGGAAAGGAGAGGAAGCTACAAATTGTTGTCATTTATTTGTTCCCCCAGCAAAGACCTAAAAATCAGAGAAATCTGATTGGAATGATGAGAGACTTTAGATCACCTGAAGTTGGAGTTAAGTTTATTTTCCCTGTCAGGTATGCTTATAGTGTTCTATTTATGGGTATTTGAGGGGGTTTTACAGTTTAATGTCTGCTGAACTGAAATATATGGTTCTAGGGAGGATCTCATAAGGGAGGACTACATAAAATTCCTTTCTTATCCATCTGAATGATTCTGCCTTTTCACTGAGTCATTAGCTTTTATGCAGTGTGCTGTGTTCATTTGTGGACTAATTTTTGACATATGTATTATTCATGTTGTGACTGGTATTCAAGTTTTATCAATGATTTCAGTGTCCAAAAGAACATTAGAAAGAATGATGAACATAAGTTTGAATTCACTGGTACTCTACATACTTGTTCATGTTGGGCATACACCAAGACTTTTTGCATATCCTTTCTCAATCACTCTTGATACACAAGCAAAATTGAATTAAGCATAGAATGGTATTTCAGCAGCAGCAAAGATGCATTCCATTCTCATTTGTCCTGCTTGCCTCATCAGCACAAAAGACCATATATACAGGAAATTTCTTTTCTGCCCTTCACGAGTCCCCAGACACTAGTACAAGACCAAAAGCATAACAGGAGGCAGTTTTTATGCACAAATTACTTCCTTGTTTCAGAAATGATCACTCTTCAAAAAAAAAAAAAAAGATAATCAGAAGCTGCTGATGGTCAAAAAGTGCAAAGCAGGCTAAAACCTAAAATGTGACAGCTTAGAGATATTTCCATGGCATCTTGTTTCCATGGCTTGAAGTTCAGGGGGCTTATATTTTTCTATGAACTTGACTTCCTGTCCAACCAGTCCTGACCAACCTGGTATAAGGAGAAGCCTTTTTCCTTTTCTAGGGGATCATGGGAATCTGATACCAAACAGCATCATGGAAGATCTAGTCAAGTGAGAGAAATAAATGGGAGTAAAAACATTTCAAATCACATGTGGGTAGAACTGTTACTTCCAAGTGCCAGTTTGTGAGCTTTGACTAACACTGGAAGAGCTTTTTGGTCAGACTTTTTCATGGGAAGCAAGTATTTCTGCCCAAGTGGGGTGAAAAAAGCAGGTGGAGTGGGCATGTAGTGTTTATCACTGAGGTATTTTTCTGCGGAAATGAGTTTCTGAAACAAAGTATTCAATCTTGTGCCATAGCACCACATGAGCAGGATGTGGCAGAATGTTGTCATAGCACCGCATGATCAGTATAAGAAGGATGAGCAGCCAAAACCCCAGCTACACATATTTTTGGGCACCTGTTAGTAGACACCAAAAGTTCCTTGGATCTTATCTGTAGCTGTAACAGAGAGATGAATGAAATACAATACTTGAAAACAATAAGGAAAAAAAGCACTAAATATTTTGAGTGTAATAGAACTACATGCCAGCAGGCAGCAGGGATTCACAGAATGAGAGTTTCATTAAGTTGTTGTATATGGATTCATACAGAGAGATGTATGAAAAAAATACTTAGAATTTATGTGATGTTCTGAGCAGAAAAGAAGACAGTGCTTTAAAAGAACCCAGTTTATTATTTTTTATGTCAGACAACGTAAAGGTTGGATGAAGAAAACTAAAAAGTGCTGTCAGGTGACTCTGAAGGGATCCTGCAATATTTGTTTGTTAGGTACACAGTCTTAACCAGTACCAATTCTGAAGTTACTGATTTTTGATAATCCTTTGAAAATGCCTAGTGAACAGTCACTTTTTTGCAGTGCAACTTATTACAGGCTGCTGAGCTGGACTTAGCACTGGAATAAGCTCTAAGAAAAAGGCAAAGATGTCATTCTTAATAAAGTAGGTCTCAAACAAAAATAGGAGAAGGAGATGCAGAGGGATCACTCAAAAATCCTAATTGCCTTGTTCTAGTTGATTATTATTGTTATTTACACATGCTGCTGCAAATTATACCTAGCCTGAGTCAGTACAATTTGAGACCTGCCCTGGTCTCAAATATTTGTTGAGTAATAAACATTCTTATGTGCAATGTACCTCCTTTTCTTTGGTATAAGAACACAGTTGTGTATGAAAGGGTGTAGGAGACACCTCGATATATTTTCATTATAATTTCTTTCAAGGACAGCTGCTATCCTGCCTGGGCTCCTACAGAGTCCCTCTAATACTTGAAGCATATTTTTTGCTGGTTGAAGAGTAGGTTGGGTAGTCACATTCATATGAATTGGAGGCTTAATGAATAAGAGTGCTTCATACTGATGCTTAAAGACATTTTTCCTCCTGAGCTTGCTCTTGTGAGATTTATTATGAGGAAGACTATTCCAGGCCAGTATTTGCTAAGTGCTTAGTTACAGCTGAGATTTTTTCAATCTTCCGTCTACCTAGATATTCACAGTTTCCACAAAACTCAACCTTGAGAAATGCATGCGTGTGTAGTTAGTGTGTGCTCTATTTCTCTGCAGTGATATTGCGTGGAATGCACTTGTGTATCCTGTGTAGAGAATCAGCTTTCAATTTCCTTATTCAAGGCCCAGTGTAGTTACAGTCTTCTGTGGTTTTGATTTTCACTGTAGAACTTCCACAGACAGCTTTACTGGTGCTTTATAATGAGTCATGGTAGTCTGCTAGTCTCATCTGTTTCTGCCTAATCTCATCTGAAAATTTTAAAGCAATACTGGGTTTCCTTTTTGCTGAAATTTTAACCTGTGGGATAAAATATAAAACATTACTAAGATATTGTCATTCAACATGATTCAGTCTAGCTGTTATATTTCCTTCAAAATCCACCCCACTAGCTAACATGCAGAAGCATTGAGGTTTCTGACTCTGTGGATAAGCTCAGTGTTGAAATCCCTCTTATTTGTTTCACCATTTTGAACACTTTAACATATTCCACCACAAGATCTCTCTCTGCACAGAAATATTTTAAATATCTCTGTTAGAGCAAGTTCAAAGGATGATCTCTCTGACATGCATTCTTCAAAGCACGACTATATTTCTCCACAACAAAAAAAATGTGTCTTACCTCTCCCCCTTCCTACTGTGAGTAGTGCCAGAGCTGTCATTTTTTCAGTAGGGATTGTTTATAAAAAGGACCTATATTCTGCTGTTCAGCACAGTAGAAACCCTTGAGTTTTCAGTTTCAATGTATAAATATTGATTTTTGTACCTCACCAGTTTTGTTAGTTAACTCAAAGGTTATAGCATTTTTTGTTGAATGAATGTCTTTAAGGAAATAAAATACGGTACCTTCCTGAGGACTAAGTGCTTGTTTCAGAAAGTGACCACTTAATCCCAGCAGCTAACTATAGTCTATTTGGGGTACTCTGTCTTGGATCTGATGTGTTTTGTTGCTTAAGAAAGCCATTGTCAAAAATGACCACAGATGGCTGTTTATGTGCAAGCTATGCTAAATTTACACATAGACTCATGTTAAAGATATCAAAGCTCTTGGTTCTTGTTAGATATGTATAGCTATTCTTGATGCATTTCCTATAACAGTTTATTTAATTCTTTCAACATATGTTAGATTAAACATAAGTATTATTCCTCATTAGAAAGCATTGGATTTTGCATGACCCTCTTGATTTCGCATTTCTGTTTTCAGTACTTCAAGAAATTAAGAACAGAGGTTAAGTTAGAACTGGGAAAGGTCCCATGCTTTGATCCAGTGAAAGTGCTCTTCATAAAAAGCCTTTATAGCTAGTTATCCATGGAAAAATTTCACTTTGAACCTCAGGCTCATGCTGTGGGATTTGATTCCTAGAAGTCATATTTGTGGCTCAGTGACCAACCTTTGCTCCCCTTCCTGTGAACCTGACTTCAGAGCTCCAGCCAGCTGGAAAGCACTGTGTAACCAGAATGAGAACAACCTCAGGCTTGCAAAGATTATAGATAGAGGATACTTGGCAATATGAAAAATCATCCTCACTGGTGTATATTTCAACACTTCTCCGAAAGCTCAGTTTTGCAGGTTGTTGAGCATTGCTTGGCCACCATCAATTCCTTCTGAAACTAGTGGACTAAACCCTCAGCTTCATAAATCAGGGAAACTGCTGCTGTCCCAAATATATGCTTGATTACTACACAAAAAAGTCACGCCAGACATGAAGATGGTCTGAGTTTTCAGGTCTGCATATTTTAAGTCTTCAGTTCTACCCAATGCTTTTTGGTACTAGGAAAAGTTTCTGATCCAATAGATTTGGGAGGGGGTTTTGATGCACAGATTAGGAAGTTCCTTTATTTTTTTCTTTTCAGAGAGTAATTTTTTTTATTTTTCTCCATAAGCATTCTGCATCTCATTCCTCCTTCACTGATTAGGATGAAGTGAAAAGCCACCTTTGACTTACCAGCAATTCTGCTTTCAAGTACCTTCAGATGACCTTTGATGTGTAGCACCAGATGTGCAATATAAACAGGAGGTGACATTCCAGTTACTCTGTCCAGGTAGTCTCTGCCTCAGACTTGAGGAATTGAAGACTTGATGGTGTTCCTCAGAAAATACAAGAAACAGATCTTCATTGCATTGAGGAGATTGTGGAAAAAACAAAGGGAGAGTGAACACAGCAATTCACATAACTCAGTAACACCTCCTGCTTTTCTCAAAAAATCCACAAGTTTGACAAACACAAACAAGAGGAAGAAGGGAATGGGACATGAAAGGGTAACAAGTATTCTTGTGTCTGCACTTGTCCCCATTCTACAGTCTTCCAGAGAGCCTCACAAAGTGCTCCACACCAAGTGAGGCTTTTCAGCTTCTGAGCCGTGGCAGCTCACCCATAGAAACAGTTTCCCAGTAACTTCCACAATCTTGCCTACATGGAGAATGCCAGCTCAAGGCTTTTTGTCAGAAGGCTTTTTGTGCATTAGTGAATCAGAATGTCAGACTTGCAAGAAGGCACTCCCTGCTCAGAATCACTACTTTCTAAATGTTGCTCCTTTCATATTTAATTTTGAAGCCGTTCAGCAGGGTGTTCACTCCTAGCTCTCTCCCTCTGCCAGGTTTTCATTCCTTTCTGTTTCATAATCATCATGAAGGAGGTATTTCACACTTACCTTCAGTGCCTGAGTGACACAACTGCAGATTTTGTTTGGGGCAGCAATCTGACTCCAGTTGTGCAAGCCTGTCTTCACAGCATCGGTGGTGGCAATTTTATCTGCCTCTTAGTACATAGTTAGGAGCAAATGTTCTTGCTATGCTGTTTGTTTAGTTAGAATATGAGTGTTACATCTTTCCCTTTGAATTGTACCTGGACATAAAGAAGGCTCAACTTTTCACAGCTCTTTTACAGTTTAATGTACTGCAGTTTCTTTGGTCACTGAAAGTGTCAACTTTACTATAAGGAAACAACACCTAGCAAGCTGTCTCAATGAAGATGAAGATATTGCCTCTCCATAACTGTCTTCCTAAACCTTTAAGCCTTTCCTAGCCCAGATTCCTGTCAAATTAATAGGAATGCAAGAAATCTAGGACAACAACTTAAAAAAATTACCAAGATCAGTCTCTGTTTGAATAATGCAATAGTTGTATAAATATCCACTACATTTCTGTTTGCATTACTTCTGGCAACTAATCCTTCAAGAAGCCAAGGGGTTCATCAGTGAGAACTGCTGATAGCTTACATAACCTTGTTTGGATGCTTGTTTTAATTGTGAATCCTTGCCTGGATGTACATAAGAAAAACTTGCAGCTAAAATTCCATTTGCTACATATTAATTTTTTTTTTTAATTGTATTTTATATATGGCACAATAGCTAGCAAAGAAGCTGCATATACTCTTTGAGATAACTTTCTATTTTTAGGGTGGGTCTGTTTAAAAATTATTTGTGTAATGACTGTTGGGGTATGGCAGTACAAATCTTACTGTCAATAGAACTAAGAGGAAGAAAAACAATTGAGAGAGCACATTAGCACTCCAGAATATATACTCTTAGTTCCACAAGAAAATACTTACTGAGCTGGCAAACACTGGGCAAGGTTTTCCTTGCTGCAGATAAAGTGAGTGCAGCTCCTCATTCCCATTTTAAAACAATATTTGCAATTAAATGTCTAACCAAATATATGTATACATATAAACATGAAACAGATTTACTGGTAACTATTGGTTTAAACTCTCAGCATGTGTGCACCCCAGTCTCCTTCTTTCCAGAGTCTTTGCTTCATACTACGCAGCATCCGTTTCCTGCTATGTATTGGTGCTCAGCATCTCTGGGAATTAGGGGGGAAAAGACTTTGAGAAAGAGAGCACTATCCTCCTTCTTTTAAAAGAAAAAGCAAATGTACAAAAACCAAATTTAAGACTTAAAAAAGACTAATTTGGGGCATGGGGCACTGACAAGGCTATAGCCTTCCATACCCTTGCTCTTGCCCTGTGTTCCTCCCAGGTAAAGGCAAAGTTCCTAGCAGTGTTTTCACCAAGGATGTGCCATGAACAGACAAGATGCCATTCTGAGACTGGTGTCCAAGCAGCAATATTCTTGACTAATTTTGAATCTTCTGATACTAAATACACTGTTTTAATTAACATAATGCCTTTGTGTGAATCTCTGTTTAACATAACCTGCATGAGAAATTCTTATCCTTGCTCCTTTAGAGTGACCTAAAATAGATGTGCACAGTCTCTGAAAGGCACCAAACTTCCACAGTGTTTTCTGTGAATCTTCACATGGCTACCATCAAGGATCTGAGTCTTGCCCTTTTGATAACCACACCTGAACTGATGTACCTATACCTTGAAGAAACTACTGTACTGAAATATTATTTGGTGAATCAACATCTATAAAAATAAGGCTCCTTTTAGTCTCAGTGAGATAGGCATTTTAGGATGAGAAGCCTCTCAGGAGAACCATCAATTACAAACACCAAGCATTTCCCTTCTTGAAAACCTTGAGAAGTTCCCTTAAGTACGCCTGTTGATCAATGGAGAGAGCTGGGAAATTTAAGAGGCCATTCTGTTATTAGATGGACCAAGATATACTCAGTGAAAAGCTAAAGCTAATCCTACCCCTAAGCCTAACCCTAATCCTAACCCTTAGAAAGACAAAGTTACCGTCAGTTAACACTAAACCCAAACCCTAATACTAATCCTAACCCTAACCCCTAACGCTACACGCTAACCTGAATCATAATGGTAATCATAACCCTAAAGCTAACCCTGTAACCCTGCCCATAAACATAACCCCTAAGCCTAACCCCAACCCTAACCATAACTCCTAACACTAACCCCTAAAGCTAACCCCTAACACTAATTGTAATCCTAAACCCTAACGCCTAACCCCTAACCCTAACCCCTAACCCTAATCCTAACCCCTAATCCTAACCCCTAATGCCTAACCCCTAACCCTAATCCTAACCCCTAACCCTAATCCTAACCCTAACCCCTAGCCCTAACCCTAATCCCAACCCTAACTCTAACCCTAAACCCTAACCCTAACTCTAACCATAGCCCCCTGGTAAATGAAATGTTTTAATTTATCCTGAAAAGACCTAAGAAATATTTCTGTAGGAACATAAATAATAATAAGTGTTGCAAGGATCATAAAGGTATTCAGCTATGATCTTACAGACCCCCAGGCATCCCTCCTTAGGGATCAGTGAAAGGTAATTGACAATAACAACTCACTGTTAAAATTTTTAATTTTGTTATCTAGGCACCCATGCATTCATCGTAAAATTATTGGGGTATATAAACAGAAAAAAATCCCTGAAAAACACAGAGAAATGCTTCATCACAGCCAAATGATTTAAGCATGCCAGATTATGATACAATTAAAGATACTCCTTAAATAGCCCAAAATCATAAGGGGTTTTGTTGATACATCTAGAGACAATAGTTATCTTGCACCACTTCCTCCTGGGAGCTCCATTTTCCATGTTATTGTGTTTTCATGGGACTCACTGAAGCTTCATTTCTCCTAAAACCAATCATCCTGAAATAGGTCTGTGTTTCTGAGTCAGTTTTCCCGTCTTATATTTATGAGGGAGAAATGGGATATTTGAAGTGCGGTGCTGCGGTTGTCCATGTGCCTGTCTGTAGTGTCTGCTTGCCTAGTAGGTAAAGAGTGAGACCTTACAAGAGTCCAATTCTTTGAGCTCATTCTGTTCACACTGATGGCAAAGAACAAAAGTAAAAAGCCATGTAAAAAGACAGAGGCAGTTCACCTCAGAAGACCACAGCCAGTGAAAGCAACAGGCACATTTACACAGATGTTGGAGAAAGATGTTACAGATGTTGGAGGAGGTTTGGTGTTAAGGGCATACTGTCAGAGAGGGGATCACTGATTCACCTTTATTTAGTGCCCGGCAGCATTTGGAGAGTATTTCCCTTTCTCCTACTTGTATTCATCCAAATCTATGCAAATTACGCTGCCTGAGGTTCTCATGACTAACCAAGAGGGACAATTTCCATTAGCAACTTTATAGAGGACTGTGTAGGTAGTGATGCAGGCAGTTGAATAAGAAGAGATCACACAAAAGGATTTTGTTCCGAAATGAAAATCTACAAAGGAAAATAAATCACCATCCCACTAGGTAGCTTAACCTGAAGTGAAAATTGTGCTTATGCAACATTTGGGTGTTTAAACATTGCATTAGAAACACAGTTAGTTTTACTCAGAAGCAAACATTAGAATCGTCAATTTACAGCTGCCTAGAATTTTTTTTCAAACACAGACCAAAAAATCCCAAGACTTCATACTGAATTTATTCATTCATGGTGAATTTTCCCAAGCCAGGCCCACAGGCTTTTTTCCTAGGTGCTCAGGAGGGTGGCATGCCCAGACCTAATGTCTGCAGTGTTTCAGTATGGCAAGTGCTAAGTTTGAAAAGGTCTGTGATTTTTCTTCTGCTCTTTTTTTTCTTCAGGAACATAAAAAAAAATTCTGATGTGATTGTCATTGTCTTAAGGGGTCAGATGTCTAGTAAGTGGAAAATGGGAAATGTTTGAGATGGTAGTTTGAGTAAGGCTTTGTATGTGCTTTGTAAATGGCTGTTCAGTTGTACAGAAATAGAGACTTCAAATTAATATCTTGTCTTATTAACTCATGAAAATTCCATTCAAATTATGCAAAAATAGTATATTTCCTTGTCCATAAAATGCTCTTAGGGCATAGTAATTGATAATAACCAAATACAATGGAATAGGTCTTGTTATTTTTTACAGAAACTTATCAGTTTTGTAAGTAAAAGTATGTGGAGAAAGATAACAGATGAGATTGCTCATTTGGGACAGCTTCTCTTCAGGTTATTAATCTCTTCTCTTAAATGTTGATCAGCTACTCTGAGTTCCTCAGTGAAATCACTTCTGGGAGTAAACCTGTATTATCTGTGTGCAGTATGACTTGACAGAGGTAAGCAGAATGATTAAAATCTTTAAATTTTCTTAAAATAGAGAGTGACAGAGAGATTTGACATTTCAGTGGTGACTTTTTTCACCTTTCCTTTTGCCATGCAAATTTTGCCATCAAGTAGGCTTCAGTTTTGAGCAAGTTGTTAATCAGTTGAGGGGTGTGTGCATGTGTGCTTGTGTCAGAGATTTTAAGTGCATGTGGTTAGTTTTTCTAAGGAGCTTAAGACCTAAAACCTCTTCATGTGTCACAGGCTAAGATCAGGGCTCAATCTGGGGAGCTTTTCTAAAGAGCTGGACATAAAAGTGAGGAGTCAAACTCAGGTGGTATGAAATCATGTGCTGCAGATTGATTCTGCAAAAACAGACCCAGGAAAACCTTCAGGAGGCAGATACTTCCCTCTAGGGTAGCCCTTTAAAAACCTGTTAGGTTTTCATGAAAGCAATTTCTCTTAGCTATTAAATCAGTGAACTCTTCTTGGCCAATATCCCTTCCCAGTTCTCAGAGGCCTCTCTGGAGCATCAACATATAATGCTAGAATAAAAAGGGAACAGTAAAGCCAGAGTTCATGTGGCTCACTTCTTCTATATCCCTATGTTTACAGATGGTAAGATGGGATCTCTTTGAGGTCATTTGTTATTTCCCCTGAAATTTTCTGAAATCACCATACTTGTGAGATTATTCTCTAGTTCTCTATCCTACTACAAAAATGTTTGGATGGCTGTGCTGCTACATTGAAGTGCTGACAGGTAAAAAACTATGGTGATCTCTGCCACATGTTGATCCTTACACAGGCAAGGAGTTCCATATTCGGGTTCAAGACTGAAACAGATGCTGGTCTTCAGCATTTATGGCAGCAATTTCAAGCTTTCGGGTGACATCAGGAATATGCTAACATTTTGAACGATGAACCCACCTGTTCATCCATCATTCAAAACTCCCTGTTCTTGAGCAAATCATACTCTGGTTTGGGATCTAGAGTCTCCTCTGAAACCTATGTGTGTTTTGTATGTAAATATGAACAAATCAATGAGTATCTTAAGTGATGAGATTTTTCTTTCCTCTTCCAAATTGGTTTCACCTGAAAGGAAGGCTTACTATAGACCAAACAACTAATAGGAGTATTTCAATCAAGTGAGGCACTTCAGTCAGCAGTTCCAAGATTCACTGAATTAAGGTCATTGACAATGCTAATTAACCACTAGAGCATTAAATCTTTCTACCTGTAGAGAAGTTCTTCATGAATCATGTTTCAACATTACAAATCTTTAGAAGTGAATTACAATAGTGGCAGTGCTTCTGCTTCTTTAGTGGAGGGAGGGTGTGTCAGGGATATATCATAAATAACCAGAGATGGTTTCATGGTTCAGGCCCTGAAATTTGGCAGATGTGATTACTGGCCTGAGCTCTACCCTCGCTACAGGTTGTTTTTTGTATGAGCATCATATCTTAGTTTTCTAGCAGTAAACCAGTAATTGGCATTTTCATGACTGAAAGGGTTATGAAGCACTTGGGAACAGGCTGCCCAGGGAAGTGCTTGAGTCACCATTCCTGGAGGTACTTAAAAGTCATGTTAATGTGACACTGAGGGACATTGCTTAGGGATGGACTTGGCAGTATTAGGTTGAGTGTTGGATTCTATCATCTTAAGGGACTTTTCCAGCCTAAATGTTTCTATGATTCTATGATGTATTTTTAGGGGGAGTGGCTTAAATTATGTGATTTTAAGTAATCAAAATTTATGTCAGTATTTATAGTAAGTTTAAGAAACTGAATGGGGAAATTAAAGAAGAAAGGCAGCATTTCAGTCCTCAGTTCTACATTAATATTGTAGAGTTTTATTTTCCAACACATTCAGCACAATCTTTTAAAATAGTAAATTCTATTCAGAAAATTATTGCTCAATCATTATTATTCAGCATTATTCAATTAAATTCATGTGGGTTCTCATTTGGTGCTTTCACACTGTATTTTCATTGTAGGTCGTAAGAACCATGTATTTATTCTACCTGGTAAAACAAACATAAGAAGAAAATAACACCTACATCACATACTTACTTAACATTACCTATAAATGCTTCTCTTTGTTCTTTCATAGTATTTTATAAAAAGAAAATTTATTGTAAATTCAAGGCTGATGAGTACTTTTGCACCTTGAGATAGTGTACATCCATTAGAAGTTTTGAAACTTTTTTAAGGGAAGGGTTAAAGCTTTTGTTTTGAAGTCTTTGAAGGGTAATATGGATCATAAAGCAGAGCACAGCTGAGCAAACATCTGGTTAAATATGTTTTGAGGTAACCTGTAGAAGATACAGATGGGGTTTGATGCTTTGTTTGGGTAGGGTTTTTTGGAATTTTTTTGCTTTTTCACATGTTCAGTCCTCTATAATCGAGATAGGTCAGGTTTGTGGGGGACCAAAGCTGCATGTCCAGTCCTGAACTGTCAGTCAAGTTGATAAGTATGTTAACTGCTTCTGTCAAAAGAAAGGTGGTATGGAAATCATGAGTTTTTTTCACGAAGTAACATTTCAAAATGTTTCATTGGCTTGAGTAACATTTTTTCTGCTCATAAACTTTTAATTTTTAACATCCAAGAAGAGTCTAATTTGACTGAATGCAATTATGAGTTGGATTTTCTCTTCCCAAACTAATCCTTCTCAATTCTGCATCCAGGGCTTTTTCTTGGGATTTTTTCTACTACTATTACTGTTCTTATTTGCTTAATAATAGTTGCTTTCTCCTTGTAGTCCAGCTAGGTATTATTCTGTCCTGAACTTATGTCCATTCTCTGTTCAAAGGAGAAATAGCTGTTCTGCATATCTACATTTCCCAAACCTTTAGGCAGTACAATAGTTACAGAGTACAATAGGACACCACTTTGACCATGAATAATTAATGTCAGCATGCTTGCTTTCGGTTTACATTTGATTCAGTAGACCAGTGTCAGTAACAGAGATGCTAAGACTAGATTTTACTGGCAGTTCAAGAAGAGCTGTTGGATATGGCTTTTAGGGTACTTGAGAACATTTTTATTTAACTTCTGGTCAGGTACCACGCCTGACGTTTCACAACCTGTCTCCCTACTGCATTAGTCTTGTTCTACCAGACACCATTCCAGTGACTCCAAAGAAGTTTTTCACCATATAGCAGGGAAATACAACAGGACATCAGGTCCAACTAAGTATGATATTTGAGATGAAGTGTAGAGACCTAGAGTGTCTTTACCTTAAAAGATTTTTTATGAATTCTTTTTTATGTGTAATGATGCTTTTATTGTCATATTGGATGTAGTGACAGTATCAGTTACCTAGGGTGGGTTTGTTGGCTAAAATCAGCTTTTGCTAATTATGATCCAAGTGCTGTGAAGCAATACTTTAGGTGGAATGACTCATCCTGGAAATAGTATTTTAGGTGAACCAGAGGGTAGAACAATGTGATGACAAATGAGCTGATGCACTAACCTTGTTCATGTGACTAGCCAATAATACCTCTGTGTTGGTCTGCATTGGCTCCCATAACAAATGCAGATAGGGTTACTCTTTTCACGTGGTTTTGGTTTGATTTTCTTCTTTCTTTTTTTCACCTTCTTGTAAGAAATACTGAAAATTATATACTGGACCTAAGACTTGTCAGAGGAAGTTGAGATCCTGTTTGTCAAGAGTACAAAAGTTAACTATTAAATAGTTGTTTGAAGCTATGACACAAGCTTTGTCAAACTCATTTTTCCTGCCTGCTGTGCTCAAGGTATTACTGATGTCCTCTGCTTTAAATGACATAGAAATCATGGTATTTTCTTGAAGGAAGCCTCTGTGGGGTTTATTATTGGATGGAGCTGTTGACTGATTTAGGAGTTTCAATACCATCCTTTTTCCGAAGTCTTAGAAATCTGCTGAAATGAATGACTGAGTGTTATCCATAGCCCCCCATTAATCCTTCATCTCCCATCTCTTTGCTTGCTGATGTTTTTTACACTAATTTGGAGCACTTCTTCTTCTGCCATTGTGAGAAACTCTTATCAGTGACACTTTTGAAACTCAGGAGCATCACAGTGCAGTGTAGTTCATACCAACCCCTTCCCATCTCATGGATTTAGTACTTTTACTGTAACCACTAGCAACTTAATTTGCTAGGTGTACAACATACCATGAAATCTATCTCTCTCTTGATTTGTCCAGAAATTAGCAGTGTCAGCTGGGTTGATTAGGAGCTTGCAGCAGTCCTTGATGTCACATATCTGAGAGTGTCTTTAGAGATCTGAAAAATACCTCGGGGAAGAGTACCTTGGGAAAGAGAGGAGAACAACATTCAATTCTCTTTTTTCGTATTTTTTTTCCTCTAAATACTTATTGTATTTGAATAAAGTAGGTTTCGATTTTCTGCGTATTTCCTACTTGCAGAATGCTGCGGTGCCCCGCCGGCTAGCATGCTGTCCCGGGCACCGGGCAATCTCTGCCTGCTCCGAAGGGCGCACAGAAGACGAATCGCGGCGCAGGAGGGCAGGCGAAGCTTCGGGTCAGGTTCGCCTTGCCCACCGGTGGCAAAGGTGCGAGAAGGAGGTAGGAAAAAAGGTGGAAGGACTTCTTCGTGGGGGCAGACAGTTTATTGGGGAGAAAAATCCACAGAGAACGCCGAAGGCGCCTGGCTTGCAGGGGGCGTTTTACTTCTACAATATGGGCGTGGAAAACACACAGTAACCACTGGAACATCAGCCAGGGGGTGTTACCGAGGCAGGGAGAAGGAATTACAGCAAATGGGAGAAGGGGTAGGTGGGGAGGAATAACAAGGACCAATTAACAACCAAAGAACATAGAACTCTCTGGAAATACAACCAAATATGAGAAATAAAGGGAGGGGAGGGCTGTAGCCAATGGGAAGGCATGGATTTATGTATTTTTCACAGCCTTATGAATGCTCAAGGCTTTTGGGCTGTGGAAGCATCAAACCAATGGACTTTTTGGTCCACTTGATTCAGCTGATCATTGCTCACCGCAACAGCGGAACATGGCATTAGAGGTTGGGTACAATCTATGCCATGGCTGGAGCTTTGCAGGAGACATGTTTTAATTGGCTGGTTGGGCTAAATCTGGCCTATCCGTGAGTGCATTTGGGTAATGAGGGCAAGAAGTTTTGATTTTGTAGCACTCACCATTTCCCAAGGAGCAGAGAGAAAGTGTCTCCTCTGTAGCGCAGTCATCCTTGCTTTGGTGAAGGCAGTGCATCCCAGCACGTTTCACCAATAGCTCCTTTCTCCCGTGGTTTTCCCTAGAGCTGAAGCCTTGCCCTTGGCTCCTCTTCTTTCGATGTGCTTTTCCTCCTGCCTCTGCTGCTGCCTGCCTGTGGCCACAGCAGGGCACTAACTCCATGCTAGCTTCTAAGCCGATAAGCCATGCAGTTTATTACCTCCTGTTCTGTTCCAAGTGCCACTTGCTTGCAACCTGGCTGCCCAGAGACGTGTGGAGGATGTATGATTCACAGTATCACAGAGAGCAAGATCTTTTCCATTTCCCTAATGATTTTTTTGCTTTTCTTTTTGAAAACAATGCTGCTGGTATTTTCCATGAAAAACTTCTGAATAAAAACTTTTCCTCAGTCAACCTTCTTTTACTCTTCTTTTGCTTTCCACCTTTTTTTCTTATATATATGGTATATCTCCCTTCTCCCACAAACAAATCCCAGATCCAAAAGTCAGGCAAATATTTTCAGTTTGCTTTTTGTCACCATTGTTTTTATGGTTATGTGTGACTGAAGTTTATATAATGGAATGTGGAGACTAGTCATTGACTAACTAATTTTGAACAAGAAAATGTTCTGTGGGAGAACCATTATAAAAGCTGGCATGTGCAGTGGCTCTCTGTTGTTAAAATACTTTGGAATTTAGTAGTAGTAGTAATGGAACAGGAAGTGGATAAATATTTTCAGTTTATAGCCCCTGATGTTTGAATTCCACTTCATTGTGACTAGCAGAAAATGGGACTTATTTACAGCACCACAATGAAAATTTCCCTTCTTGCTGTTGCAAAGAGAAAATGAAAAAATGTAGGGAGGTAAAATAAACAGGAAATTTCACTGCAGCATTAGGCACCAAGAATAGTGAGGTACTATTTTGAAGAAAAACATTGCAAATGCTGTGGCAACTGGCATTATCTTTGAATCAGTATTCATGAAGTTTATAATTAATTACAATGTGTTGTTAGTCTTGCAGCTGAATTTTAACTCTACAGCATTTTAGCACTCTCTTTTTTCTTTGACCTAAATCCGTCTAAATTTTTGTCTTCACTAAAAGCGCAGAACAAAAACACTATTATGTCTTGGGCTGTGCTCAAGCAGATCAAGTAAGTTTGCATTGCTAAGCAAAGCCATATACATTTTAGTCATACCAGAAATGTTTGACCCCAACACAATTAAGTGAGATGAATGTCCACGTGATGGAAATGTTAACTGTTTTTTGCTTAAACCTATTTGTAAAACAGACAGTCCAATAGGGGAGCAAAAGAGAGGGACAAATCTGAAAATGTAATCAGGCATAATAACACTTAAGTTTAGAGAGAAGAACAGCATTTAATTTGTAGATGTAAATGAAATATCATTACAATTCAGTGTCTTCAGGAGAGTTCTTCATTTACATTGGTTACTGTTAGCATTTCTTAAGGACGATTTAATACATATATATATTTGAAAGCTTTTTTTTTAAGCTGGGAGATGATTCAGAAGAGCATGGCTGCGTTCTTGCAGATGTAATACAATCCACACTTCCCAGTCCTGTGATTTAGATTTCTATTCTAACCAGAAGAAAACAGAATACATTTAGAAATGCTGTGAAAAACAACAAAACACCCTATGTGCTAACACATTCAAGACAATTGCTCATGATATTATTAGATTCTGTTTTGTTATTTGAAAATTAGTTCTACTTACTCCCTTAAAAAGACTTGATTTTTATTAAAAACATGCTGGGTTTGTTGGGGTTTTTTTCCATGAAAGCAATGACCTTTGGTCTATTGGTAGGGTAGGATCACCAGCTGCTTTACAAGCTTTTGTCCAGGCATGCCTTGCTGGTGCCTCATGGCCCTAAGTGAAAGAAATTGTCCTTGCAGCCCCATGAGCATGTGTCACCACATGCTCACAAGGCTGGTCCTCTAAATAAGCCGTGAGCCTGAGGTCCATGCAACGCCAAACCAGGAGAAGATGCTGCTGCCTGCTAAGAAATGGGGTGGGCACCAATTCTTTTTAATATGGCTGATGAGCTGGGACTCTAAGACAAAGCCTGATGTAAAGGTTTGAGTATTTCTCATCAGGAGTGGGGACAAAACAGGAGGAACAAACCTGATAAAAAGAATTTTGAAGGCTTTGGAACGAAGTAGATCCTGCAAACTACAGTGCCAATTGCAATGTTTATTGAAGAACCTTCAGTCTACACCATAGACCTCTGGTTCACATCTCTTGCAAGACGCAATACTTGGATGCACCTCTAAATAAAAAAAAATCAGTATGTTTTAATTTTTTTTAATAAGATTCTTTTTTTTTTTCTATCTTCAAAACTTCTAAATGTACTTGCACTTTTTCATGAAAGGTTTTTCTACACTGGATCTACAATTCACTGTCAAATGTACATACAACAATTACCTATAGAAATTTTCTAAGAGTAGCCACTGGACAGCTTGGTTCTGGGTTTTTTTTCACTTACTACTCTCCTACAGATAAACCTGTGAACAAATTAAACATCCCTGAAATGCAATGAGCATTGGAAGGGAGAATTGTGCGTAAGAACAATTGCATATTCAGGATCCCACAGCAAAGAGAAGACACATGTCAAGCTAGAAATCCTGCTCTTGGTGTCTTTCCTTCTCCCATCTGGATCACTTTCTGTGGATTGAGATACAGAGGTAAAGAGTTCCTTTTATTTCCAGGAGAAGTATTTCCCAGGCAGATATAAGAAAGATGTAACTCCAGACTGAACTTTTTGGTATCTTGGCTGTATGCACAAAGCACTGGTGTAGCTATAACAGAGTGAATTCTTTGAGGTGGATTATTTCTGAAGGTAGATGAAAAGAAAGGAAGGTCTGCTCGCCTGTTTCAGGATTGTTTTATCACATCTTTATTCCACGGCGAGGAATGAGTTTATGCTCATATGGTTTTAAACTGTGACCCAGATAGAAAGAGGTTTGTATCATCTTGCCATACCTAAGCCACCCAGTCTCCTTCTCATAGCTCTTGTTATTTTCTTGGACACATTCCACCTTCCTCCATGGCATTTCCTGGGTTTAGATGTTTTAGAAGCCTGTTGGTTTTTGGACGGCTGGGTTTCAGGTGTGCTGATGATCAAGTAGCCTAATTTTAAATGTTGGCAGTGCTGTTTCAAATGTGATTGTATATTTGTCATAAATGTATGTTATTATGCTCTGTATTTTGTCCATTTTTAAACTTTGAATTGTCTGATGGTTTTGTCATCTGGCAATTTCTTTTTTTTTTTACATTTTTTTTCAGCCAGTCCCTGGAGTTTTTCTAGAGTTAGCCAAGCACAGTCACAGTTGACATTATCTTGTGTTAGTGATAGTCCTTGCCATGAGTGGGAGGTTAAAGTAGATGACATCCAGGGTTTTTTCCCAACCATTATTTCTGTGATTCATCATGTATTAGTCATTCATTTTCTGTGTATCACAGGTGTCCTTAACTTTATATGCTTCCTGTGACTTCTTAGCGATTTTGTGATGAAGCAGGAAGTAATTTCCTGAGGTTCCACAGCAGACTGAGACCTCAAGAGACACAAACTCCTGTTACTGACAGGCAGTGCCACATTCAGATGACATGTGCTGTTAGTAAAAATCTGAGTTCTTGTGTAGTCGGTGCTCTGATCTTTCCCTCACGGAAGAATCATTGCACACTTGCAGGGATGGGGGAGACTTCAGAAACTGAGTGTTCAGATTTATATCAGTGGCTGTCTGAAAAGATTCACATTTTGTGCCTAGATCTGGGAGGGTGCAGTTTGATCAGATGGATAAATAGCAGAGAAGGAATGAAATTACCTAGCTGGAGAGTAGGATGTAACAGTAGACAGTACACATGGAACTTAATTCACTGGGGTTTCTCCTGTACTATGTCAGATGCAGTGTTGATAAAGCAGTATAGTTATTTGACCTAGACCCTTGATATTTGCTTGAAAAGACATTTGCAGAACTGTAAATGTGCTACATGTATTGCAATATTTGTTGGGCCAAGGTGTGGTATCTCTCCAGCAGACCCTGTACCTGTGCACTTTCACACAGCAAGAGATAAATAGATGGGTGGTGAGGAATGGGAAAGTGAGAATCAGTTGGGGAATGACAGAGGTTGTATAATGAGCTGAAGATAAAAAATGAATAAAATTTAAATGTGTATCTTGGCTAAGTGAGAGACAGATGGAAGAAATCTACAAATTTTGGGGGTGTGAAAGCTCTCCTGGAAAATGCAGCTCTGTTGAAATCAAAATACTTTACAAAGCAGGTCAACTGCAGTAGACTTTTGCTTCAAAAAAATAAAAAAGTCTGTCAGACAGAACACATTTTAATATTTTGGAATACATCTTTTTTAATTCTTAGTTTTGAAGTGATCCTTTGGATTCATTTTTTAATCTATTTTGATTTATTTAGAAATAAGTGCGAAGAATAAACAAATAATCAAAGGAGACATGGAATTTTCCTTCCAAGATTATTTGAAGTGTTTCATTTCTGATGTAATTTGGAGCAAAGCCAGAGTGCAAAATCCTTGGAAATTGCTGTCATCCATTCAGTTCCCAGGGGGCCTGGGAAGGACTCTGTTCTGTATCGCACTTCAGCTGGTATCTCTTGAGATGCAGAAGCACCAGCAATTGCCAGTAGCTGTACTACAGCTCATTTGCTTTGCTCTCTGGATTGCAAGGGATTGAATGTGCAAGTGGTTTCAACATCCTGCTATGCCTGATGTCCAGCTGTAGTGGTACCACTTCTCCTGTCACACTACTCTGGAAAGTAGAAGCCTTGCTTTTCCCCCTCATGCTACACCGAATCTCTTTCAACATCAAAACAAATGTAAGGGAAGATTTTCCTATTAACACTTTCTGGGGACTGTATAAGAGATTTAATAGAGCTTTTCTTTCTCTGCCTTTCTTTTTCCATGAAATCTAGTACAAGGTGACTTGAGATAAGTGCTGACTGCTATGTCTGCAAGAAACAGCTCAGTTCTGCTATTGGCTATTTACTAATTGTTGTGTGCCATTGAGAGATTGTTCTTGTGTTTGTGCATGGAGAGTTCTGTGATACAATCTGGTGTTTGAGTGTTTAAGGTATTGTTTAATGCTGAAGAAGTTACTATTCTTGTGGGAATTCACAGAAAAAGTGTCTTGGAAAAGTGTTTGTTATCACTGCCTTCTAAACGGTCTGTTATAAATCTTTCACATTACAGTGAGGTGGTTTGTCTTTATTCTTAAGAGACAAATTTCCTTGTCTTTCATTATGTCTTGCAGGTAGGACATTTAAGGGAACACATAGATAGGACCTCATTTAGAAGTTAAACAATTGAATGAGCTTCTCAACTGAGCATGAAAACTGGAAAAAAAAAGACTTGTAATTTTCATCCTGGTTCTGGTCCTGCACAGCAACCTTTGGATTCATCTGGTGTGAGAAATTTACCACAATCCATTCAGCACTTTTCTGCCCACTTTGATGCAGTGCTGTCATTACTGTGAAATCCATGTTCAGGGGCTTTTTTCCTTTCGGGCATGCACATCGCTCCCACTGTGGATAATTGGTTATGTATGGGTAGCATGGGAAGAAGACTTTTCTTAAGTGCTTGCAAAGACACTGCTCTGCAGAACTGCAGTAAATAGCTACTTTAGCAGTGGTTTTAAAAACTAATTTATTAGTTTGTCCTTTTTAGACATGCCAACCTTTATATTAGCAAATACAAATTGCTTTATGGTTTAAAGACATCATCTGGCATTTTCAAGTGCTTCTCAAGAGTTTTGTGTGTGTTCAAGATCAGTGGCAAATTTGCTTTGGAGGATGGAGGAGCTAGGTGTTCCACTCAGCTATCTTTTCAGCAGATCCCTTATTGGAAAGGAAATTTGTCCCTGTTAAAACTTTGGTTCTTCTGTTTCATTCTCTTTGCTCTGCACAATTGGTAATGCCACTCCTGTCTGCATCAGAACTGGGGGAGGATGGTCAGAAAATCTGTGGAGTCCATATGTGAAATGGAGACCAATGAGTCTTTCAATAGAAATTCCTTTTTAAGACAGGAAAAACTTCTATGTTGGTGCTCTGTATCACTTTCACTGGGATTCACTGTGTTTCAAGTAAAAGGTATTTGTCATAAACCATAAAGAGAATATTCTATGGTATTAGTAGGGGTTAAATATTATGGAAATATAAAGTACTTTTAAAATTTGAATAAATTACTTGAGGGTAGAGAAGGAATAGAGAATTTTAGCACTTCTATATCTGTTCAGAGAAGGTACTTGGGGGCTATTTTGTCTTTAACAGATAATTATCATACATAACCTGGAAATTTGGAAAAGTTACAGGCCGCATTGCAAAGTCACAATTAGAGCTACCACTGTAAATAGCACAAAAACTGAAGCTTCTTCAAAATAAGACATTTAGAAGTTCAGATTTTTGGGTTTGTTGGTTTGGTTTGGTTTGGTTTGTTAATGGAAAAGACCAAGCTGGATATGAAATAAAAAGCATTATGTACAAAAAGCAACTAATAGGTTTACATAATGTCTCTTGAGTTAATGTCTTAGGTGCATTTTGGTGTCAAACTTCATCTCTTTGTGTGTGACAAAGAGATTTCTTAATAGTAGATGCAAAGGAGTAGCCAGAAGTCTATGCCAATCTAATGACAAAGCAGGTTATGAACTCTCTTCATTTAGGGCTGAGATCAGTGTCATACCAAGAGGAGGGCCATTAAGGTTTATTAAATTTGTCTAACACTAGCAGCCATACTTAGTTTAAAAAATACATGTATTATTTATGAAATACGTACAATCTGAAACTAGTTTGCTTTCAAATTGCTCCTGTGAAAAGTAGTCCTTTATGATGATTTCATAAAGCCATTAAATGTCTAGACCAAATGTATTATTAAAGTGCTTAAGGATATATTTCATACAGCAGCAGGAAGCAATGTGTGTTCCTGTAGAAATGCTTTTCCATTCATGAGAGAAAATGTTCTTTTTTAGTATGCAAATACTGAATTTGTAAAACATGTGTGGAAAAGCTTTAAGATCCTAGGAGCTCCAGTTCAATGCCTAGCTTGTAGAAACGTCTAAGGGAGGTGCAGATGAGCCCTTTGAAAACAAAGAAGCAGAGCAATTGTTCATCAAGCAGTCATGGAGGAGGCTCTTCAAAGTGATGGAGACACGTGCCTCAGCCTCCTTCTGACCACCAGGGTGTTTATCAGAATTTAGCTGTCCTGAGGTGGTCATCTGGGGTGGGAAGGACTGTTTCTCGTCAACGCTGGGGAGGCCCACTGCTATCTGACGGCAGACCTGGGAGCTGGCTGTGCTGATCTCTCAGGGTGGCAAGGTTCAGGGCTGCTGGGATACACACAAAAGTCCTAGCCCTTGGTCTTCTAGTACTAGTTGGTTCTGGTCTAAAATCCCTTCACTCAGCAGACCCCAGTGACTCAGAATAACATGGTGCTTGAATGATCGTAGCCTTTTCTCAAGAGGTATTTTGGTAACTCCATCAAACATGAGCCTCAGGAAGCAGAGGCCACTTTTTTTTTGCAAATGTTCTGCAGATGTATCACTCCTGACTGCTCATGATGGCTGGTCTTCAGTGCTATGCTCATCCAGGTGTAGTCTCGTAAACAACCACAGTCACAAACACATCTACATTTCAAGGTACAATGGGAAGATAAATACTTGATTTATATCTTCTCACCAATTTAAAAAAGCAATTAGTTTGTGGCATTTTTACCTTCCAGGTGACATAAATAAAATGTGTTCTCTCAGTGATTGAGGATTTTCCTTTTTAAACCTGCATCTTCTGTATCTTGTGCTGATCTTTCCCATGAGTCACTTAATTGCTGCCACACGGGAACCTTTGTGGATTAAGTTGAAGCTGTGCAGCGGTCCTGAAGTCCATGGATAAGCAGAGGGGGCATGCTGAGAGGTTATAATAATAGATACCAACTGCTCTGTTAAAAACCTTGGCTTGCCCCTGAGTCAAAGATTTCTGCAGTATCTTGCCTCTTTTCAGTACCCCTAGACAAGCCAGAAGCATTGCACTGAGTAAGCAGAATTCCTTTTCAAAGCCTTCCTAGACTTTCACTGCTATTTTTGTACTAGAGAAGTCCTAAAAGGAGTGCTCAGAATTCACTGATTCTATTTTTTTCTTGCAAAACATGTGGAGAGATTTTACTACATTTCAATATGTTTATTTAGTTAATCATACAGATAGAAACCCATATTTCTGTCAGGGACATTTCCACTCAGTTGTCCATCTAGGAGAGTAGGAAAGTATAAAAACAGATTTACTGGAATCTGTGTGAGGGACACAAGTATCTACTCCCAGGGAATATATCTCATAATGTCATCTTTATTGCAGTTTGTGAGCATCAGACATACTTCAGGCCTCACATGTTGTGAAGACAGAGCCATGGCGGGGAGACAGGAAGATGGTTTAAATAGCTTCTGCTACTTTAAAAAATTTTAACATCACAGTAATAGTAATATAGCTTGCTGATTTTTTAATATGTTCAAATATAGTAATTTTTGGTTATGCTCAGCAGTGTCTGTGAATCAATGCTAATTTGTTAATGGGTTGAAAGGGCTACAGTTTTTCTGAAATTTAAAAAAAAATGGATTTTTGGTAGGCTGAAGAGTCAGCATTCTTTACAGAAAGAGTAACTATTTTTTTTTCAAATTCAATTAATAACGACAATACTGATTTAATTGCAGGAGGAACTTGCCATCCCTTGGATATGATGGAATTCAGTTCTTATTTCACTTGTTTCTTGGTGATTATTGATATGGAGCAAACAATACCTAGACATGTTGAGTTCTAGCTTTTCCGGAAGTGTTTAAAGCAGTAGTGGGTCAGATCAATTTTGTTGATAGTTGATGAGACCCATGTGTGTTGTAATTTGCAGACCTTTTAGCTATTAAACTACTAGTTCAGAACAATTTTATTCTTAGAGGATTAATTCTTTTGTAAATGAGTGCATTTCTAACGTGACATTGATACTAAAATAAGGGGACATAAAAAAAGTAAGGCGTTCAGACAACTGCTTTTAGCAATAAAATCTTTCAAAAGAAATAAAACATAAACAAGTTTAAATAGTATTAACAAAAAGTCATAAAATTTAAATTTAATTAATTCATTCATTTTGTGATGAAAAACACTCCCTGGTATAATAAAACCACTCACAAAAATTAACAAAAAATATATGAGAGCCATAATTTTGCTTTAGTTTTATGAAGAGGCAATTATTCTTCACAGGATGAGGAGAATTCTTGTCTTTTTACACACAAAAGTGTCAGTTTTGGAAGCCATACAAAAGAAAAAGGAGTGGATGCGTGGGCCACTGAGTATATAACATATTGTGTTGCACACAGATTCTGTTAAAATACAGTCGTTTTCTCTTGACTACAGCTATTCCTCATTTTATTATTATGTTTACTTACTTCTGCTTGCAACATTCACACAATCTACAAAACAGCTGTCTGTAAGGAGCTTTTTTGCACAGGCTTGATGAAGAGACATACAGAATGACAAGATAATATAAGAACACAATAATCCTGTTATATCCTTTTATGTGGATGTGGACAAGCGGTGTTATTTTTAGTTAGGGTCAGCTAGGGTTTTTTTTGTCCTAAATCCTTCTGTTACAGATCATGTAGAATTTGTGGGGGTTTTGACAAGAACTATTCTGTTGTTCTGTGTTAATGTAGATCATCCCTTCTAGATTTGCAGAACTGTTTTAGGCTTTGAAATCCCCTTGTCAGAAGTGCTGTAGGAGCAATGATAAGATGTTTTTCCTGATGCAACTTCCATTTTTCATACCTTAGTGTCTTAAAAACAGCAGGAGAAAAAAAAAATCCATCTCAAGCAAAACAAATTGTCATGCAGCAAGATATATCCTAACCTATCACTTTAAAAAATGAAGCATATGACTTTTCTTACAAACCAAGGGGCAGCATCACTTCTACATTAATTTTTATCACTCTTTCTGCACGCGTTTCCATTGTTGTGGCAGTAAATCTTTGCCCTTGTGATCTGTCATGCTACAGGTTATCTTCTCTAGCTTCTGGGATTTTGAAGCTTATTGTTGTCTTCACCCAGGCAGTGGGGCCTGTGCAGTGAGCAGAGCTCTTTCACAGGTGGCCGTCTGTGGTGAGTCTCTGAGGAGAGCAGTACACACAATCCACCATCATCATGGGTGGGCGAATAGCAGTAATGGTGAATGGGGATTAAACAATCAATCTTTTTTTCCAGTCCTGTATGGATGCTTTTCTTGTTACTGAAGAATCCTCAGACAAAGACATTTCTCTGGCTGACATACCCTGTTCTTCATTTCCAGGCAGCTTCACAGCCGTTTCCAAGCTGGAGGGTTCCCATAGAGTGTAGTCCCTTTGCTCTGTTGTTTCTTTGAAAGCAGTGACCCTAGATCTGCAGTCCTTAAACATACATATGCTTGATTACAAGAAACGTTTCTAAGTGGGATGATTCCCCCACTGGCCGGCTGTTACAGCAATGGGATTTATGGTTTTCATTTCCTGACTCCAACAGCTAGGTAACATAAATAGCATTTGCCTTACTTTAAGAGCTTTTTGGAAACCTGAAATTTTGTTCTTCCTTTTTAGACTAACTCTTGAATCCTACCCTTTTTTAAAATAGGTGTAAGTCTTGTTGAAGTTGAATTTTTTGAGGGACAAAACCTCTCAGTATGTTCTTCTGTCAATGAAATTTTTCTTCCAGATTTTCTGTTCTTTAGGTTCCTATGGATCATTTGCACATTTTTTTATGAGTTCTGATGGAAAAAAACCCCAACTAAATGGTGTAATATTTTAAAAGTTTTCTTTCTTTTTAGCTGTACATGTGGATGTCATTTGTCAAAATTTTCTGATCAGTGTGGTTAGTGTATTCCAGTTATAGCACTGGAGTGGCTAGACCCATGCAAAATCCATGCAAAGCTACCCAGGATGATGCTCATTTGCAAGAGGCATCCTGTGATTGCTCTGATGCTGTAAGAACCACTTATTCCAAACACAGTCATGGCATGGTGCTTACTCACCTGAATAAGATGTTTTGATGACTCTGGTTCTAGTCAGGAGTACATGGTAAATGTACCTCCAGAGAAAAGATCTGCAGATCTGGGGGTTCCCTGCAGGCTATCATCTTCAGGCTGGATCATTATGGCAGTTCAGTTCCTACAGTGAAAATCTTGATCCTGTCTAAAAGTTTTGGAACTGCTAATCAGACTGGGATGAGGCAGTAAGAGCTGCTCTTGGTTAAACACTGCTGTCCTGCCACTGAAGCTCACAATACACGTTTTTCTCCCCAGGAGTATAATTAGATTGTAGGCTTTTGTAGCAAACTACAAAGTGGTCCACACTTCCTCTCAATGAATTTCTACTAAGATTTTCGTTTCAAACAACAAAAAGAATATAGAACATCAACTAATAAGGCTACAGGGTATGACCTTGCCCATGGAGAGCAGCTGACTGTTGCTGTCCAGGAAGTTTTACTTTAACAGCAAACCTTTGAACATCAGCGATGCTGAGCTGTAGCATAACAGAGCCTCTCAAAAATCTGTGAGATCTTTTGTGTACTGAATACTGAAGTAGGCTGCAGCAGTAGTAGTGCTGCTTTATATAAATGTTAAAGCTACATATGTTGCTAAATAAAAACTACTCTTAGGTATATAAACATGCTTCTTATGTGACAATACTTCTCTGAACACAGCATTTTTTATTTGATGTTTCTTTTCTGTTGACAGATATATCAACTTAAAAGTAGCCATACGGTTCCCAGTTGAATATGAATTTGAAAGGACTGATGCACACTGTTTAGTCTAAAAGTCTAAAATAAGTTACTCTAAAGCTATTTGCTCAGAAGTTGCCAGACTTGACAGGATATACATAAATAACTTTGTGTGAAACTTGAATCCACTGTCAAAGTTAAGCCATATGCCAATTTCAAGATCTCCAGCAGAGGAGCATCAGACATATGCACCACTCCCTAATATTTTGGTGGAGCTCATGGTTGATAGGAGACTGCAGCTCATGCCTCCTGGGAGTTGAGTCAATGGAGTGACTTCTGTTCACCACCAAAGACTTTTGCTCAGGCACCATCTGTTGGATTTTTCCTCATGTTGGTAGTAGACATCTGATTATTTGAAAACAGGATCATGTCTTACATAATATTATTGTGTACTTAAGGAGCCATTGAAACGGGCAGAGTAGAAGTGATTGTTTGGATAACAGTCTGAATAAACAAAGAATGCAAAATGTTGCATTAATAATACCACAATGCTAATTAATCATAAAGGAGTAAACTGATTTTTTAGAGAAAAGCGTTTCCTGAACAAATAAGGAATCTAAGAAAGTGGGGGTGAAAGGACAGAAAGCCCTCTTTCCTCCTTTCCCCCATTTATTTTTTTCGGAGGGCCACGATGAATCATATGTCTCTTGTGACTTGCAGGAATGATCCTACTGTCCAAATGGCTTAAAGAGAGCTTCACTAGGAAAGAATATAATCAATAGGATGAGATATTAAAAGGGAATTCTTTCCCTTCTTACTCCAGGCAGCACTGTCAACTCTCTATTGAATTTATGATCTACAGGAAATTAAACATTGACAGCATCACCCGCAAAGATAAGCATATATTGCTTAGGGTTAATGACTTGCTGAATTTTCTAAATCAAGCTATGTATACATTAGTACCTCAGATTTTTATCAAGTGACTCTTGGCAAGTAACCATGGATAATGATAGGAAACGAAAATTCCTTTTATAAATGACAGAGTCATGCTGTTGCATTTTAAGCTCTGACTTTCCAAATATCTGCCTACCGTTTTGGCAAAGCTCATTTACATGTGTGCAGTATTTTGTTTGAATAACATAATTGTTATGTCATCCGCTTTTGCACACACTTATGGAGCCTTAGAAAATGAATTAGAGATGCTGAAGAAGTTTGCATTCTGGCAGATTTGGAAACATGTGCCCATGGTAGACTCCAAATTCATAATTAAGCATCTAAATTAATGGCTCTATTTAAAAAAATGCTGGGCTCTCAGGAGTCCCTTTATTTGTTTGAGATATACTGATCTTAAAATTAGGCCCCAGCTCATGGTATCTGCAGCTGTAATCAGACTTTTTCTTAACTTTACAGCTTCCCCAGAGCTGCAGGCCCCTTTGAGCTAGAGACTCAAACAGATTGATAGAGCCCAGGGCTTTTTAGTTTGCTTCTGTTTTAAATTACATAGTAGGGGCAGGCTAGTGGCAGGTCTGTACCCTTTTCCTTTCAGTGATATCAAAGACAAGTTGCCTTTGCAGACTTGCCATGTTGACCTGCTGGAGGGAGGCTCCTTGATCACCAGAGCGCGATGCCCTTTGTGAAAGCTATGCCACACGACTGGTGATGATCAGCGGGAACTGGTTGATAAGGAAAGGGCTGTGTGATACATACACAAACAGAGAGAATTGCTACTGTTGACATTTAGGTTATCTCTTTGGAAAAAAGAGGGAGAGAAGCTCCACACAAAATGTTCCAAATCATCTGGAGGAGCCTGCGTATTTCCACTGGCCCCAGGGGGAAGCCTCATTTGTCAGTCTAAACTAGATATCTGAAATTCATGCAGCATTTCTCCAGTGTGGCAGAGTCAGAGTTACTGTAGATACTGTTTTCTTACTGTTTTCTGTACACTACCTATGTGATCTATTCATTTTTCACTAAAATTGAAGGAGGCAGTTGAAAACCACGTTTATTTTTTGTTTTAATGAGGAAACAGAGAGGCAGAGAAAAAGCAGTTTTGCCAAAACTGCGGGAAGAATCTTCAGAGCAAAGAACATTTCCTTTGGGATGCATAATGACGGTACATGCATCTACTTTAACTTTTCTTCCTTTGAAGGCCTTTATTTAGGCACTGGTCAGGCACAACTGTCCCTTGCTTGTGTGAGTTGTAGTTGTAAAGATTAAAGCCTAGATTGGTTTGGTGTGCTTGGTTGGTACTGGGGGTTTTTTTGGTTTGTTTTTTTTTAAACTCTATTTCTTCAAGCTGCTGGGGTTGACACAATAGTAAAAGGAATAAAATCCAGGTCAAGTATATAGCACTTCTGATAATCCAGTGCACTGGCACTAGATTACCAGAAAAAAACCCCAAAACATAAACGTGATGTTTGAGTAAAATTTCCTTGGAAATTGCACAAAAAAAAGGGAAAATTTTTGCAATAAAACTTTCTCCCTCTTTCTGCTTTGTATCTAAGGCATTTTGTGGCTTTATCAGTGTTTTACAAACAAAATTACAAATTTCAAAATGAGGTGGCAGACCAAATATAGTTAATACAGACAAGAAATAGACGTTTCCCTTGTATGCTTCTCCCTCTCCACCACTCTCATCCTCTCAAAGTCCTGTCAGTGAAAGCCAAAGTCAACAAAATAACTCAGATATACGATTAAATAGAAGAAACATTCTTCATTCCTGCTTTGAAGGGTGCTGAAGGCTTGTTATGAACGAGAAATGCCATGACTCTGACACAGGCACAAGCACCATGGTAGTAACATCTCTTCCCAGCCAAGAGTTAACCTTGTTGAAACCATTTTGGTTTATCAGCCAGATGAAAAGCCAAAGAAATTCACTTTTCCAAAAGGAAGAGTATAAGTCTGATCCCTGCATGTGCACCTACCTGTTAGTGAGCCTTTAAAGAAATCTATCTGGTAAACTCAAAGTTGGCATAATTTCAAGACTGCAATTTGTCAGTATAACTGATAGGGCACTTTGGCTTTAAGTAAAGAACAGATGATGAACAATAATATATGAATAATTTGTCATATGGCAGATTCAAAGTAGGTGAAAAGCCAGTATTTTATCACAGCTGCAGTTTTGGTGGCAGTTTAGACTTTACCAGTCTTCAAGAAGAATTGAGCACTTATGGAAACATGACCATCAGAGTAAGAATAGTACTGAGAAGAAAAGTAGTGATAGTAATGCAAGTTGCCGTGTTTCAGTCTTTGTTTTCTCTGTGGATTTTGAACAGGCTAACTAAGTATATTTCTATTTAGAGGCCACTAAGGCAGCTTCTTTCTTAAGAAAACAAAAGTACATGTTTGTTGGATAGAAAAAAAATAAGTCATACTTCATATTAAATCTAGAATCCATTTAGCAAGAGTAAGATTGATGTACCACTCCAATGCCTAAAAGCAAGGGGACTCAATTTCTAGTCTCACAGAAAAATCCTGAGAATGTAGAGGGGAGAAGAGAGTCTTTCATCGAGTTGTGGAAAAGTTGTTGTCCCCATGGTGTCAGGACTCCTCTTGCTTCTGAGCAGTGTCTGTGGTAGGCCTCCCTTTTGCATGCTGCAGTTGTCAGGGAAAGGCTTTCCTTCAGAACACATACATTGTTGGAGAGAGAAGTAATTTCTGTATTTTCGGTAGCTGCATGCGACAGCCTAATCACTTGGAAACGGTACATGTTGAATCTTGGATGACCAAGTTATGAAACACACTCGTTTCATAACTAGTGTGTTTCATAACTTGGTCACACTAGACAGGGAAAATTGCTAGATTGTACTTGAATGTCTAATTAAAAAAAGAAAAGGTGTTTCAGAAAGTATTCAGACAAAGAAGATTTTCCAGATGTTCAGGATCAACTTTTCATATAGGTGGGTGATCACTGAGCTCTCATAGTTTAGGTCTGTGGAAGATCAACATCTAAAACTTTTTTTGTAGAGAAATTTCAAGTTGCAACCTGTCAGACTGGAAGGATGTGTTAAGTACCTAGAGAAGCTGGAATGCCCATAATGAGAATCCAAAAGTACAACAGTCACAGAATTTAGTCCAAGTTAGGTATCTAAGTACTGCTAAAAATTCTAGCAAGTACCTACATGCTTCTTTTGGCAGGAATAAATGCCTCTTAAAATCATGCCAGAAACTACAAAGGAATGTCCTAAACATCTATGAGAGGGAGAAAGAAAAAATGGCTTGATACTCTAAATTTGCAGCAATTAAGAACAAAGAGAAAGATCACAATACAGGAGGAAAATGGGATCACCTTAAGGGATGAAGTAATATCAGTAGAATGGAATTTTACTGTGAGAATTTGAAGGTTATGCATTTAAGGCCTCATAAAAAGCACTGATTTTTTCCTACAGAGATATTAGGCTAAGTGGAAGGAAAAAGCTCTTTTCTATGGAGCGACATAAAGATCCTGGCTTCTTATGCTAGCAAGACAAAGGCTAAGAGCAGACAGTATTATTCTTTGTTATAACACTAAGTAGGTAAACATTTGAGATGAATGAACTAAGGGACTGCATTGGCACAAAGAAAAAGTGGACACAAACAGGAAACAAATGAAAAGGTTTTTAGCTATTAGAGGAATGAGTTTCTGCAAAAGCTTTTCAATCTGAGCAGAAAAAAACCCAGCAAGTTTTAACATGAAGATTATGGTGTTTGCCAAAGGCTTGATCTGGTGTTACAGGGCAGAACCGATGTCCTAGCAGGGGAGAAGTAAAAGGTCTTTAGAGCCTGTAATTGTTGAGGACTTTTTAATACTTTACATACATACATAGGCTTTAAAGTGTGTTAATAATGCCAGTTCTTAGCAAAATTCTCCTTAAACCCTATGCATCTTAATTTTTTTTTTAAAAAATTGATAGATTTTTCTTGTTTCTGGTGGGGGTTGTTGTTGTTATTATTATCAGCATCATCGTTATCTTGAAGGAAACATGGATAATTAAAATGTGTAAAAAATTTCAGCCAGTGTATTTTTTAAGGAAAATTCCACGGGGCTAAAACTAATCTTTCATATATTAGTTTTATCACATTTGCAGTTATTAAAGAGGAGTGAGTACTTCTGAATTTGGTGAATGTCTGCACATGTACTCATCACTAGAATCTCTATAGAACTGATCTAGGACTACTGACCTCAAGGCCTGTTGCATGATGATTATCTACCACATTCCCAGGAAAATTATGAATGTAATTCGGGCTTCCATAGTGTGTTCTCCTGGCATGTCCTGTCTGCGGCCTGTCAGTATTTTAGTTACTGATCAATCAAGTCATTGCTTGGTTGTCTCTACTGAAGAAGCAATTTGGTGTTGGGCATGCTCAACTCACCAGGGCTAGGAGCTCTGTTGCGTTAGGTGCAACACAACAAAGCTGGTCTGTTCATCAGCTAAAAGATGTTATGAGCTCCAGCAGATAATTGTATCTGGTTAATACTGTGTTATAGGCGTTGGATATGCTTGGTTATTTGCCTTGTAGTTGTTTGTTGATTACAGTTTCTAAATTATCCCTTCCCCCAGTAAAATTGGGAGGGGTTTTCTGGGTTTTTACCCATGTTTTTTTCTTTTTTCCTCCAACTTCCTGGAAGCATTGCTATTTATTCACTTTCCTGGATGTACTGGAAGTAAATAAACACTTGCTCCAGAGCAGTCTCAGCACAATGGCATTCTATGTTGTATACCCAGGTTTTGACTACTTTCTGAGAAGTAAAAAGACTTTGTTGATATAAGCCAGCTTTCAAGTATTGTTGGAAGATAAAAAATGCTTTCTACAGTCCAAGAAGGTTATTGCAATTTCACTTAAAGCTATACCTCAGAAGGGGAATGAAATATCTTTTAGTTGTGTTACTGGTAAGATACTGTGGTCCTCAGTCAAACAAGGATTTCAGAAAGAGGACTGAAATTCTGAAGTGGTTTATATTAAAAACCTAGTTCTTTTGATAATTCCAACCCCTGCAGGTGTAAAGAAATTGTGACAGAGGGGAGATAATTATTTTATAAAAAAGTAAAAGAAAAGATGTTAATACGAAATAGAATTCACATACTGGATACCTAGTAAAAAATGCTGTCATGATGGTAGAGCCACGATCCAAAATCATCTAAATGAGTAGCAAGGAAAATATGAAGAAATAATATGTTGCAGTACTAAAAATCACAATGTTACTAGTTTGTAAAAAGATGCATCCAAAGAAAAGACAAGTCAGTGCTCTATGCATGTGTATGAATACTTACCATTCTTATTTTTCTTCACCCCTCATCGTACAAGTCCGGAATGAAAAAAAAGGACTGGATTTACTTTGCATCAGAGTTGGTATCCCTGAAGAGAATTTAGGGCATTCTGACTTCAAAGCAATTGTTCCAAAATTTCTGAAAATTTGAGAAGTCATCACTACAATAACCTCAGGGAATATGATTAAAATTTTCTTTAATATTATGGGAGGAGGGAAATTCTTTGGTGTTTGGGTTTTTTTGGGTTTTTTTTTTTCAAAACCATAGAGTAAAGAGACCTACCTATCCGCATTCCAACTAACCCTCCACTCATGTGCCTCCATAATAGTCTGGAGTATATTTGCTTTCTGGAATAATCTTTAAAAAACTTCGATTGATGCAGATTTAGGAAACATGCTTACTTACTTTGTTATGTTTAGAAGAGATCTGCAGAATTCCTGAGGGGCAGCAGCCTGATGTTGAATTAGGTACAGCCAGCAAGATGATGTCCTAACGTATCACAAACAATATTAGTTAATATTACTCTTTGTGACATACAGTGAGACAGATTCTTTTACTTGCTGAATCATTAGATTATCTTGTGAAAAACCCACTGAGAATAATGACGTAAATTAAATTCTGTGTGCTGAAGTAAAAAAGCATCTTTCATAACAGTGTAGGGGCCTAAAGTGTACTAAACACTCTCTTTGTAGTATGCAATGAAGTGTGTAAAATAAGGGGAAGTGAGGAAATACAACAGGGTCAAGAGAAGCTACTTTTGGAGGTCTCAATCATGGCCATCAACTAGAAAGCCATGATAAGAAAGATTTTCTTTTGAGTTCCATTTCCAATGGAAAATTTCATAGGCAAAACATCACCTCAGCCCAGCCAGAAATTGCTTTGTTTCTCATCTTTTTTTCAACCCACCATTGGCATAATGTGAAGAAAAAAAAAATTCATTTTAATTTTAAAAATGTTTATTTAATAAACTAGATCTAACTGTATTTTTAAATACTTTTGGTCCATGCCAAACAGCTTATTTTGCCTGTTATATTCTGATTTTTTTCTTCCTCATTCTTGCTGTCTTACCATTTTCCTGTCTGCAGCTTGTGTAAAGGTCCTGCATTTTGTTTGTTCTCCCACCTTCCTGTTAACAACACTGGTGTTTAAGTACTCTAAACTGACACAGTATTGCCGGGTTTCATTATTTTTCCTTTGACTCCCATTTTAACTTCAGGTTTCTTTATAAAAAACCCATTTCTAGCCATCTCTGTTACAGAAAAAAAAATTGGCAAACTGATTCCACATATATTTTTTTAAATTACCACAAGGTACCCATTTAACATTATATCTATGATATTATATTAGATATCTATTAGATATTTTTGATGTTGGTTTTAGGAAGTAAAAAATGTCTTTACAGCTCAAAATATTATATTCATTTCTTTGGCTTTTTGCTACTTTGGAAGCATTAGGTAGTGTCAATGTGAATAATGTGTGAATCACAGCAATAACACAGCTGTATACAGGGAGACTAAGGTCCATGGCATTCCTGTCTTATTTTTTGGTTTACTTGTGCTATGTAGCTATAGCAGTAGTCTGGGGTGACATATAGTCCAGCAAAACAACCAGAGGTCTTATCAGAAGTAGAGGATTCATAGTAATAAATTACCTTTTTTCTAGTTACTGTTTTCCATAGCTACTCTATTGAAATAGAGCAGAGCTTCTGATGAAAGTGTGGAAGGCTGTGTCTCATTCCCTTCCCCTCTCCAGCAGCAGGAGAATCTAGGACAGGGTATTTTACACTGCTTATATTACACCACTCTGTGCATCTGGATTATCATGTAGACCGGAACTCTAACCAGGTGGCCAGCACAGCCCTTCAAAGAAGTGTGTCTGTCTGCATTAATTGTGGATGATGGTGGGCAGCTGAAAGAGAACAGCTGCCTTAAGCTTGGGGGTGTTGTATACCATGATTTGCCTTCTTTCCTTCCTTCCTTCCTTCCTTCCTTCCTTCCTTCCTTCCTTCCTTCCTTCCTTCCTTCCTTCCTTCCTTCCTTCCTTCCTTCCTTCCTTCTTCCTATCTACATGCATTGGAAGTTTGTGCTGATCTAGGTGATAAATTACAGACCTATGTAAGAGATTATATTTTTTTACCAAATCACCTCATTTCTTCGTAAGTTACCAGTTTATCTTCATCAGCACTAACTTGAGTGTTCAGGACTTTGGAATCACTGCGGATCACTGATTTTGTTTTCAAAATAGCAAGCAGTCTAGCATGGTGTTGTTTCTTTTCATTTAACCTCCAGCCACTGTATCTATATTCAACAGCTACCAGAAAGCACCACTTGCAGATGATCTTCTGTCTGGAAGTGAGGCAGGTTGTGCTAGCAGCACACCCTGCACAGCTGGAAGGCCACAGCACAGCTGCTCACAAACAACTCACTTCCTGAGCCAGTCAGCATCTTCCCATTCTCCTTCGGCACTCCACCTCATTGATTTCAAACCATTGGTATCTTTCCAGAAATGCCCCACTGGGGGATTTCCTACACTTAGATGGGAAACTCATTGTATTAGATATCTTTGCCATGTCCTAAAACTGTTTTTTAAGCAGGCTTCTCCATTGACCTCACCAGGGACTCTGCTGTAAACCAAGGGCGTGTCTGGCTCTTAACAACAAGGTTTGTTCAAATAGGAGTAATCTCTGTTGCAGTCACAGGAATACTTCCACGCTGAAGGAATAAACATGCCTTCTGTTTTGAGCCTGACTTTGAATTCCCATCTTGCCCATCTTGAAATAAAAGTTTCAACAACTCCATATTTCTTATTGCCTGCCTAACACATTCAAGTGTAACTGGGACAAGATAGCATTGAAATGCAAAAGCTTGGGAAAAGATGGTACTTTTTTTCTCAGAGCAGCTCAGTGTTTGTGCTGAGAAATAGCTCTGTGCCCCACCCTTAATCTCAGGAGAGAGTACTGCAGCTCCATGTCATGAAGTCCTGCACGCATCAGATAATTTGTGACTTAGCTGAGTCTTTATAGCCCACTATAAATGCACATGTGAACAAAAAAGTGCATTCAGGAGATGGTATTCATTGTTCTCTTTCAGTACCCTGGCTCTCTGCACGTACACCAGGTACCCCGGAGGCACAGAAAACAAACATTTTCTCTGGACATTTGTTCCCTGGCCAAACAAGAGGAATGAAGTGCTTTACTAGAGATACATGCTTTCAAAAGCAATAAACATAAAGGGATCACGTAGTTTTATATGGATGATGGCATGAAGTACTTCCAGCAGGATGTGTAAGCATCCAGTGCAGTTCCTGAGAGGAGGGTACAACATACAGCAGCATATTGATGGAGAGGAAAGCAATCTGTTTCCAGCCTTATCTCAGCCTCAGCTCCTTATCAGGCAACCTTTTACAGACATGCCGATCCTGCAGAGAAAGGCATAATTAGTAGCTGTAGTTGCTTCCTGTGCTGGAGTGGACCATTTAAAGAAATATTGTATAGCAAATATAAATATCAGAGCTGCATCTGAAGAAGAATGGTGACAACCAGAGGCATCCTTTTCCGTGGGCAGACTGTGATTTTATGTTTAGATTGTGGAAAAATCAGTAATGTGCTGAAACATATCATTGCATGTGTAGAGCAGTACATGCTAAGGTAACTATTAGACAAGACAGAAAGGGTCAAAACTGACTGTGGTTTGGATTTGTAATTTTGCTGGGAAGACATGCTGCACCTATGTTTGTCTCTGGGTTTTTTACTTTTTTATTTTTATTTTACTTTGTTGTTTTTGTTTGTCTTCCCTTTGCAGCGGTCATGAAAGTCTGTTTAAATATTGCTGATAAAATGAGTGGGTATTGAAATTTGCTGTTCAACCAACTTCCTAGCACCATTTTTTAGGGTTTTTTTTCCAAAATTATGTCTCTTGACTGGGTTAACAAAAACTTTAAACCAAATTTGCTTAGTTGAGATGTGGTTTAAAAATAAGCAGTATCTAAATTGTCTCTTGGATAAACTTTGTCATTCTGTTTTAGACAGTTTTTCAGATTTTAATATTTACTCACGGGTATCATTTTAGATAACCACACAAGCACAGTGATAGTTATAATAAGCAAGTACTTCCTTAGGAGTTTCAGAGATAATTTTCCTCGTTTCTGTCAGTTAGAAAAATGTTATATATGTGTTACATAATAAACCAGTGTAACATGTAATAAGCCTTTAATGAAAATCTTTGAAAAGCATCTAGAGTAGTCCTGGCCAACCTGCTCTAGGTGGCCCTGCTTGAGCAGGGAGTTAGACGAGACGACCTCTAGAGGTCTCTTCCCACCTCAACCATTCGGTGCATCTGTGATTCTGCAATGCTGTAATATAATTCCCTTTATTCATTGGAGCATGTCACCACCTTACATCTAAAATGCTCTGACCTGCTAAAGTATTTACTGCATACTGTTGAAATATAAGGATGGTTTGATTGGAGTTTCTTAAATATTAAAACTACTACATTATCTTTTTTTAAATAGAAAGCATAGATGTCTTCACTTCCTAAGCATCTGATGCTGATCTCAATCACACCAGGATAGCTCAGGAGTAATTGACTAGTTTTTAGGACTGCAGTAGCCTATAAGATGAAGGGTGATATAACATCTTGCCTGCTGTGCATATTTTTTCCTCTGTCATAATAAAAAAAAAAAATAAAAAAGCTGGTTATTACTCAGTAAACCATACAAGTCACTCCCATGGGGTTTTTTTTTTTCAGATTTTCTGGGGTGCCTTCAAAACAAGACTGGTGTTCTTTCTTTACCTCATTTGGGAGTCTCTTATGTACCAGATTATGCCTATAATCTTGGAATTTTTTTAGTGTTTTTTAACTAGTTACTCACTGGTGGAAAAAGTTAGTTTCTATCAAGCAGCTTTACCTGTAAGGAAGAGCTTGATTGGTGTGAAGACCTGAGTACGTCTGCACTATAGATTTTAGTGTTGTGCAGAGATACTAAAGTGTAATATTTAAATATCTAGCTTGACTATTCAATGCAGTCTTGTCACAAAAGCGCAGAGCTCAGAATCATAATTCCATTTTCAGCATAGGTGGAGTTTCTGCTGCTTAGTACAAATTCTTCTGATGCCCAAAAAGTACGTTTAAAGCAAAAGTGTAGCTGCACCAGATCTTGTTTTAGAAGATAGTGTCACAACTGCTGACACCATTCCCCAAAGGTACAGCAGCTGACAGCCGTTCAAGGAACCTCCTTCAAATACATTGATTTGAGAAGACACAGAGTCCTTTCCTGCAGCTCTTTGTGTCCATAGAGTGACAGAGTGGTCTACTTGTAAATCTAGTCCTAGTGGTGATGTTTTTAGTGTTATAAATCAAACTTTTGCTTCTTCAACAGGCCATAGAACTGCATCTATGAAAAAAAAAAGTAATTTTGAAGTGTGTTATGAAAACCAAGGAACAGAAATATTTATGTTCTGGTCTTGTGAGTCAGAGTTGGATTTTGGCAGGAGGTCTCAGAGTATGGTGAGTATGATGGCAGTATAGTAAGTCTGACTTTCAGCTGAGGAAAATTTAACACTGGTTTGGTGGCTGAGAATCAGATGGAAGTGTTAGTTTTCACTTACCTTTTAATCACAAAAGCAATTCAAGCACACATGTCTCAGATTGTGCCAAACTGGGCCCTCATTAGAGGGCAAAAAGAGAAAGATTCAGCAGTAAAATACACTGGGCATGACAGGAGAGGAGGTGAGAGTATTTATAGATCCACAGATTATCATCCCTGGTTCATGTCAGAGTCCAGCCATGTCAGTGGAGGTAGCCATGCGCTTCTGGACCCAGGCTGACAGTACAATTGCAAGTCAGAAAGACAACGCTGTGCTTAACTGGCTGCTCTTTCTGCACAAACCACCTTAAAACAAGAGCTTCCCCAAATTGCCAAAGTATTTGGAGATAGCAGCTTTGTATCTGTTAGCCATCAATCAATATCAATATTCAATGGGGTGACGAGTCCCTGATATTTCTGACATTTAGGTGTCCCATCACACTTATTCTGTGATCTTCTCCAGTCATTGCTTCAAGTTTTGGATTCCTTATGCTTGCTTTATAAATAGTGTTTACATTTTACTGTGTCAGTCATTGCAAACCTCTAAGGTCGAGGCAAATTTCAGCCCAGCCAACCTGACATCCCCTGATATAAACTTTCACATTGCTTCTTCAGTATGAGCAGGTGTGAATCAAAGTCCTGCCTCCAAATTTATGAGTTCTGAAATATCTGAGATCCAGAAATTTTGTCCAGGGCTTGTTTTTCCTCTTTCACTTTGTAGTTCTTTACATGAGCAACGAGGGATCTTTCAGGCATCTGTAAGGCTTAGTGTTGCAAGCTGGATCCTAGTCCTAGGGGAACAGAAGTACCATGGGGCTATGTACCACTATTCTTGTTTCCTAAGCTGCTCCCTTGACCAGGACTGAGACTCCTCTTTGTATCTTCCCATCTCAAGCCTTTAAGGGAAATGACCTATCATATCTTAGGCAGCTGCATTGAAATAACGCCTTACTGTCTATCTGTTAGGTGAAGGGATTAGTTAAATGGGAGCAATAGAGAGCTCAGCCAGCTCCTTGGCTAAAAGGAGAGAGCTCTTCACAACTTGAGTCAGCAGTGTTCCTCTTCACCCCAGCAAGTGTCTCCTGTTTCTATCCACTCTGTTTCAGTATAACATTTAATGCAGCACTACAGGGAAAGGCATGCCCTTGTTCCTTTTCATGCCATGAAGTCAATACCTTCAGAAATAGTACTAGATTGTCCGTGAGATTTCAGGGTGATGTGAAACTGTAGTCATAAATGCTGTGCCTCCAGATTTCCTGTGGTAAAACAGTAGGATTTAGTTGATTCAAGGTCCTAATTGTTTGTGGGTGACACTCAAATATTTTACTGGGATGTGGAGGTAAAATATGAGGCACTTCCAGTCTCGAGTGCTGTTGTAAACAGTAGCTCTTGTGCTCACTGGGAATACACTGCAAGTGCACTTCTACTTCCTTACATTTTGACATCAGTTTAATAATTATCTTGCAAATTCCATGCACTGCAACTTCATTATGGCAGGTCACAATTTGTGAGGACATGACAAAATTAATTTCTTGATGAAGGAGGAGAAGAGGAGGAGCCTGAACTATCTTGGTCCTACCAATAATTCCACATTTACTAGAATTCTAAGCTTAGGAATAGATGGATTTAGATATATTAGGATATTAGGACTTAGATATATTGCAAAGTATTGTAGCATCAAGCCTGAACAAGCACTTAAGAGACCACAAAATTTTCATGAGGTTTCTGTTAATGCTTCTTCTTACTTGGCAGGAGCCTCTCTAGATGTGAGGGTATCCCAGGCATTTGTTGTTGAGAGGAGGAATGGAAAGGAGAGATCAGATGTTGGACCAGGGCCCCTGACCATTGCCATTAGAACTGAGCAGGATTTAGTTTGCTAAGCACTGATAGAACCATTCCTTTAGTGGATGATTTTAGGAGTTTTTAGGGTAGTCACTTCTTTTGGGAGTGCATTATTGACAGCTGTGCAACATATTCTAAATATGCTCAATGGCAAATTGGACTACTGCAGAAGATGGATTGAGGCATAAAATTGTTTAAGAGGAGATTACTGTTCCATTTTATTTTTTTTATATTCTTATTACTCCCTCTTTTACCTTTTCAGTGCCATTTCCATATGGATTTAATCCTGTTCCACATCCATTAGCCACTAGTGCTGCATTAATGTGGATTGGCCACATAAGATCCTCCCTGGTGTATGGTCCTAGCTCCCATGGCATGTATAACTAAAGCAACTTGGTTTCCCATGACTTCTCTCCTTCACTCCTGATTTATTTACCCACCCTGCCTACTTTTCTGAATGAGTTTTATCACTGGTTGTATTAGTTCTGTCCCTGAATAATGATGGGATTTGAAGATATGAAGTATTGAAAATTGACACTGAAAAGGCCAGAAGCTGGAAACCAAGGGAAAAACCTTGCTGAGAGTGGTGTGTTCTTCTTAAGAACTGTCATGCACCACTATTTAATGATTTTAAATTACCTGCTTATCAAAAAGAAAAATGGTACTAATAACCACATGTTTAAATGATCTTCAGAATTCTTTTTTTTCCCTCCCTCAAGTAATTAATTCATACTACTAAATTGTTTTGGTAACTTTGCAACCCACACTTCATTTGGCAGTCTTTGTGAATATAACAATAATACTTCAGCTTGAATATGGTTTTTAATTTTATGAAAACAAATATTTGTTTTTCCTTTTATATTGGTCTACAGAATGCAATATAGTATTTCCTCAGTAGTCATATTGAAATTGTCAGATATGCATGTGCACTGTCAAAATCACTGTAGAATGTTAAATAAATTGTGACATCTGTGAGCAGCCTAGAATGACAAAAAAAGATAACTCTGTGGAGAATAAATGTAATGGCATGATGGATAGCCAAGGAAACGTGAAATAATTTTCAAACATACCTGGTTTTTGTCCTGTTTCATGCCATACACTCTCATCTGTAAAAATGAGCTTGTATATTTTAGGTATTGCATATTTGTGAATGTGTAAAATACAGAAAAAATAGTTTGCACTCAGGAAGGAATTATTCCTTTCAAAACATTTATACTTACAGGAGAGGAGAAAAATTTAAGACATTATTTATGTAAATATGCACACTTATCTCAGGATCACCATAGCCTGGGGTGGATGTGTGTAGCCAGTTTGCATGTTGTCTTCAGAGGAGACTGAACCAGCTCCCTCTGCCGGAGACAACAAGGTCAGGGAGTGACATGGGGGACAGGAACCAAATCTAACCTGTGTCTGGCTGGTCTTTCACAGTGTCTCAGCCCTGGAGCTGCCTGGTGGGTGTGCACTGCTGCCCAGTGCTGACTACCACAACAGGATCCTGCTGGAGAGCACTGTGAGGCTCTCAGCAAAAGGTCCCCTGGAGGCCCTGAGACAAACGAGCAGCTGGTCCCATCCTCCAGCATTTCTATAATTGTAGAGTTAACTGATATCCCTTAATGGGGGTTAATTCAGATGGATAAGTCTCACACCTATATGTAGGGTAATGTCCATCAAGAAAATAAACAGGGAATTATGCAAGTTACATTCAACAGGAAGCTTTAATTCAGGACATGTTGTGGTCCAAATCCAATGAGGAAGCTATGTTTTCTACAGTTTATCCTTCTAGTAGATTTTTCCTTATAGGGGAACCCAGGGGAAAGCTAAAATGCAATAAATTCTAGCAGGTGTTTTTCATAAGGGTGTTTACGACTACACTAAACAAATCTAAAGTATGTTTTAGCAGCTACTGTATTAAAGTTGCTTAATCTATGAACCATATTCTGGTTTATGTTATTACTGGACAGGATTCTTCCGTTACCAAAATATTTGGTGGAACTGGCAACCTGTTATATTTCCATATTATAAAATTCGTCATGTACCTACAGTAGGGGACAATAGTGGTTATTCATATATATATTTGTTTAATCTTCCCTAAGTTGTATGTAGTGCATCTGTTACTGCATCAGGGACATGGTTCTCTGTTGTTCATTGTCCTAAAATAAATGTTGAAATATTGTCACAAGGAATGAGATGGGTAAATTCCATTCTATTCATGCAAGAGAAATGATCATTTGATCTTGTAAAACCCCCAACCCATATTCTACCATGGAAACAAAATCTTGCCAAGGGCCAGAGGGTTCTGCTAGGAATTTAATACCAAAGAAAGTTAATTTATCTTTTTTTTTTTTTTTGGGGGGGGTGGGGGTAGACAGGTGGGGGAGAAGGAGCAGGGGGGCATGGTTACATCTAACTGTAGTATGTTCTCATTGCAAACAAAGGACAGGCAAAAGAGTGTGACGTTGAAGAGATAAAAGCAAAATAAATTACTTGTAGTCAGAAGGTATGATCTCATATGCAGAGGTAGGAACATTTTCTCTTTTTAAATATGAAGAGTGAATGACTGGAGGCTAATAGTAATAATTATTAAAATAAAATTCCATTGTGTTCTAACCACTACAATCATTACACTCTTATAGATGAAATCCTAGACACTGAATTCAATCACTAATGCTTTGAATATGGCAAAATTATTTCCAGGGAGTTTGATCTCTAGCACCACTTTGTTCTCTGATACAGTATCTGGATCAAATTATTACTTATAATGTCTAGATAATGCTATGAAAACCTATGCTAATGCTATGAAAGGTTTCAAACAGCACTAGGTGTACTTAGTAACCAAAGATGTGGCCTTAAGCATTTTTGCATGAATGGTAGAAGGTTGATGTTTTCAGACAGGTATTGATCAGACAGAATATGGGTCATACTTGTAGGAAGCTGTGGAAGAATTGTCTCTACCAGTCAAAGCCTCATGCAGCAGCCTGTTTGTTAAGGTTACACGAGGCTGAATTTTTATTTTCTTTTATGAAAAATTACTCCTGCTGTCACAAGGTCAGGTCCTTTGCAGGGCCATCTGCAATATATTCAGCATTCCTTGTATTCCACTGAAAGGTCTTTCTCCACCCATTGCACCTAAGAAATAAAAACAGCCTTTTGAGTGGAAGTTCAAGCATGGCTTGGGAACCTCTGTTTGAAATATTTACATTTGATTCACTCAGCTCATGAATTACAGTTCTTGTTTTATCTTTTGCCTGTAAGACTTTTCAGATGCATAACAGAGCTCCAACGTTGTGGAACTGAAGATAGATGACATATAGGAAAAAAATTATAATTTTATATCTACCAGAAGGCAAAAGAAGATTTGACTTGGAGATGTTCTCAATCAGATCTGAAGAGTGAAGTAAATGCAGAGGATCAGCAGTATAAAGAAGTAATGAATAGCAAATTACACATAGTTGTCATAAAGCAATATTTAAGCTCTTCTTCTGGATAAATAGGATCATGTGGCTTAGTAAATGAAAATGCAGAATAATATCATTAATCTATATGCCATTTCTCAAATTTCTATCACACTCATTGCTTTGCATTGCTCAGTCTGTGCTTACAAGTTTGCTCAAATTCAGCCACCTTACAGACAGGCAGTAGACAACAGTTTCATAGCATACTGCAAAACAGTAGGAAGGGAAGAGGAATGGTGCCAAAGATATTGACATAAACCTCCCAAGAAAAATGCTGCAGAGCAAGCAAGGAATGCAGTTTTTAATACATATGGATTCATTCACACATGGGCAGGCTCTGTGTAATCTATTTCATCTGTAGTAAGCTGGTAGGATGAAAAGCTATGATTTTACTTATTCTAGGCATCTCAGTCCTGACGCATACAACCCTTACATCTTCCTTGTGGTGAAGCAGAGGCTTTAGAGAGAACTACTTTCATGGCAAGGAGATTTCTAAAGGTTGGGTATACATAACCTAGAAGGCTTAAATTTATAGATGAAACTGTTATAGCTGGATATGGAAGAATAACCTGCAGACAAAAACAGTGTTCCCAGCCTGACCTTTCAAACGTACCACAGGGCTCATCATTGTTTCAAGATGTTGGGCTATAGTCAAGTGTTGAGTTTAACTGCAGTCACGATATATTATCAGTATGGAAGTAGATGATGATTTTTTTCACTCAAGGTCTTGAGCAGTTAATAAACTGCTAAGTTGGATTTGCAGTGCATTCTCATGTATTTGTTTTAAGCTTGCAGATCCCTAAATTTCTTCGCTTTTTCAGTTGAAAATGATGATGGCTTTTGTTCACTTTTTTGCTTTTACTGTGTCTCTTATCAGAGAAGAGCAAGGTAATAAAAGAAAGCATAAATGAAGAAGCATCCACTGACATTTCATGTTTTCAGTCATTCAACTAAAATCTAATAATCTAAGAATATTGTCTAGGCCCTTTAAAACAAGTTCCTTTCATTAAATAAGGAATTTTAAATTATTTTTCACAAGTCCTGTCCACTGTTCTTCCATGGCTCCCTGTGAAGCTGGCCTTAGTGCCACAAACACTCCAGAAATACCTTAATTCCTTTCCTGTAGGAGATCATTAAAGACTGAAACATTGAGATGAGAATTGTTAATTGTGTTTTTCCTCCACCTGAATTGGGTGTGATGATAGTACAAGCGTTATGGAAATAACAGGCTGCCTTAATACAGAGCTTGGAATTTTGCCATGGAAATGGTCATAGACCAAATTCTCTGAATATTTGTATTGGCTTGTGATGTGATGGCAGTGGGTGTTGGTATCATTTTGAGCAAGCAAAGGCTGAATATCTAATTCATTTGTCTGGTTTACTTTAATCTCTGTTGTATCAACAATGGCTCAGTAGGTTCAACATAACAGTGATTATTGGAAGTTACTTTAGTGTGCACTTTGGCATATGAATCTGTATGCGAGTTGAATAATCACGTTTAGTATGGATACCCCATGAAACTGAGAGATTGTATATAGTCCTGACCTTATTCAGGTCCATGCAAAAGCCTTCACCAGGCTCCTGGGATTTGAGAACTGTCATTGCATTGTACATTACGATAAATTTAAGGAATTGCCAATAACCAGGCAATTCCAGAAGGTATTTTTTAAGACCATTAAATGTGATACAGATACTTAAAAAACTTCACCGGGAAACACCATGTGTGGAAAAAATGACAATTTTCCTACCTTATGAGAACAAATAAAACCATAGGCACTTGTTTTCCTTGGCCTGACTAAAAGCCTCATAAGGGAAACATTGCATTCACATTTGAGAGTGGTTGGTGCAAGATCTTAATTTGGACACCATAGGCAAGAGCATCTGTAGTTTTTGGAGGTGTCAAAGAAAGACTTCTTATTTCTTATTGATGGACAGCTTAATCACTTCAATTAGTATTTTTCCCTGTTTTCAAGTGTTCATTCATGTATTATTAGAGACAAGCTATGAACAGGATAAATTGGGTCATTTAGTTACATTTCCACTTTATATATTGCCTATTTTAAAAGAACCTGCTGTAATAATTAGATTTCCCAGAATATTCAGATATTGACAATGTCAATTTAGAGTCTAATTCTGCTGTTGCTGTGTTACTTTAAGGATCAGAAGTCAGATGAAATTCAAGGTATTCTGTGAATTTTTCTGGAAATCCATTTCCAGGTTAACAGAAGAAATACATTTTCTCTCTCTGTAAAGGCTCATGCAATACAAGGTGAGCATCAGGTGATTTTTAACCTTTTGAACTTTCCCCCCCTTTGTTGTCTTGCAGTGAATAAGACAAATTGGAAAAGTTCTTAGAATGTTGAATTTTCCCCTGCTATTTAAAAATAAGAAATGTTGGAAACACCTGCTCTGATTCTTAATTTTAGAATACTTCCCAGAGATCTTAAAGATGTATATCGCAAGTTCTCACACTTCAGCTGAGACAAAAGTGTTCACAAAAAATCTCTTGTCCGAACTGTCAGTCACTATAGTTGCAGAATTTTTTAAAGAAACAAAGATTTTTTGTGTCTAACAGGAACAACAAATTCTTTCATTTACCCAGCTTTTCTTTCCTGTTGTCCATGAGGTCCTGTTTTGATGAGTTACCTTGTCGTTGTAGTTTACTGAGGTAAACAATCTTTGAATTTTAAGTGTAAAAAAGTAGGAAAGTAGAGCTCATTCTTCCTCAAAAAAAGAAAAAAATATTTTCACCTGCTTGATTTGTTGCACAAGGCAGAGGAATAGGTCAAAATGCCAGTCTGGGTCCATATTCTTTGCTCATTCCCTTTACAGGTAGGTATCCAGAATGACTTTGAATCCTATTTAAAATGTGTTGCAGAAAGCTTCCCTTCCCTCCTTGTGCATCCAGCCTTATCATAGTTTAGTATCTGAAAATGTAATGGATTTTAATTTATCATTTGCTTTTTGCCTGCCAGGTAGTGGACATTGCATATTGGTTATGAACTGTACTTTACTGCACTGGTATCAAATACAACACAAGTCATGATTTGTTCCTACAGGATGAAATTTCTACGGGATAAATGTTAATGCTGTCGATATTAACATAGACTATTATTACCCTATCTATTTTAAGGCTTTACAGTTGATAAGGGAACAGTTAGAAAACAATTTTGTGTTAAAAGCAAGACAGAGTATTTGTGATAAATGATAATTTGGGTCTTTTACTTACAGATATGAGGCAGGTAGTGCATAGTCTATTTGACCTGGTTTTGCTAAAATGAGAAAATTATAAAGCTGAGAACAATAGCTTCATAATGTTCATTCCTGAGGATTGGTTTAGATTTATGCAACATGGCATGTATTTCATAAGATTAATTTATTTTTCTTAGTATCAGAATTAGCTTTTTACCTAGCCACAGTTAGAGTTTCATGTCTGTAAATAAAACTGTCTGTATCACATGTTCTTCTACCCTTTCCCTTATTATCCTGGAGCCGCAGTTGTGTTGGATACCAACCAGTTTTGCTCACATACTTTGATCTTACAGCAGTTTATTCAGATTTTGTGTCCTTTGCTCATTGTTTTCCTGTGTTGTTTGTCTTTCGATGGCTCCTTTCTCATGTTGTGCTTTTTAAATAGTGTGACTCACCGGTACTTGTCACACCAGTGTACAAAGAATGACATTTTATCTTTAGAGAAAATAAGGCTTAGAGAAGTTGCACGATGCAGAGGTCAAAGGCAAGACATTTCAGGTCTTAATTTGCATACACTGCCTGCCCACTCATTCTACTTAGATACTATATGGTAACCTTACAATAACAGTGAAAATCTGGGGGTGAGAGGAAGATTCAGGAAGTAAAATCCTCTAACCCAGAACTGCATGCCTCTCTGTGTGATAAAATGGTGTACTATGGAGTTGAATAATTAGGAAGAGGTTCACTCTCCCTTAACCTTTAATAGTTTGTAAATGATTCAGTGGAGGTATGGAATCAGGGTGGAAGGATGGGGTCAGATTAGTTTGTGATGGAAGTGGTGTCAGCATGCATAGAATTTTTTAATTAAAATTACGGACTGATGACACTAGTTGTAGCTAGTTGTAGCACAGGCAGTGTGTAGTGGGTTTCTTCTCTCAACAGAGTGGTACTGGACCTCAGGTAGAAGGGATCACAGCCAGTGGTATCATACTGTGTGGTGATTTAAGGTACAAGCAACAGTCCTGCAGAAAATGCCTTCACATCACCACTCGCTATCCTCTTTTGGCTGATATTGGAACCAGAGGCATTTTTCCACCATCTAAAAAGCAACCAATTGCTGTCTGAGTCCAAATATTCTTAATTATTTAGGTTTGTGTTGTAGCAGAAAAAGACTGTGTGTCAGGATATGCTTATGGATGCTCTCTATGTCTTTAGAGGAGATCTGTTCTTCATTAAATTAGCTATGTCTTGTCATTTTACATCTACCAGCAACTCCAAAATAAGTTCTTGTAGAAGCAGAAGTAATCTGTAGCTGGACTGTGTAGAAGAACTTTGGAACTACATTGGATTTTATGTTTTCATGCTTGTAATACTGGAATGATTCCTTTTGTGTGCTAAATTTATTTACAACTTGAATCTAAAGCATAGTGTTGCCCACTTGGGTATTTTGAGACAACCACTCACTAAAAATTATGAGGTAGCTAGAGATGGGATTTATGGCCCACATTCACTCTGTTGGCTAATAAACTTTTTCAGAGCTGTTCAGTTTATGCAATCTCCACGTAATGTGCCATTTTATTCCATGGCAGATGGACATAGAGAAATACTATAATTTTAAGAGAGTGTTTGAGGTATCCTACATTTTTATGAAAAAAAAACAGTTGGTTTTTTTTTTATGTGTTAGGTTTATGTTATGTCCTATGGTGGACCATTTTGACTCATCAAGATTTGCAAGTGTGAGTCCCATGGATCTTAACAAATATTCTGCAACTGAGAACAACCAGAACTTTGCAAAATCGTTATTCAACACTTTGGAGAATGCAGAAAAATGTCTCCGTTGCACTCAAAGCCTAATTATTGTATTGCAGAATTTTGAGGCACTAATAAGGATGTATTGAGCTTTTGCAAGGCAATTTATTACTCAATAAATCCTCCACTGATGATCAGATAGCTGATGGAAAGTGCTCCAGACTTGAAGTAACAAAATGGGCTTTCACTATTAGCCCAATGTTTGCATTTAAAAGATCAATCAAAATATTTATTAGCACAATAGCTACAAAAGAATATTCAGATTGATCCTGGATCATTGAAAAATAATGTATTTTACATCAGGCTTCAAAACAGTACCCCAGACTTTGGTCGTGGGCTAGTTTTCCCCCTAGTTTTATTTTCAGGCCAAAAATGTCCTTGTTTGTGGTTTTTTTCTACATCTAGGGTTTTTTTCTACATCTATTGCTAATGGATATTGAACTTCTTCCTCAGCAATAAAAATCTGAAGTTTGTCCTTTATGTGTTCCTTCTAGACATACACTGCTTTGCACAGTACCTCTCAAGAGTTTATCTAAGCTTCTTCTCTGCCAGCTGTCCTAGCTGTGGGGTCCACTTTCACGTGGAATTTCAGCAAGTGTACTGTCAAGACAGAGCTGGAGCCTGGGGCTGCTCTATAAAGCACTCTATAAAGTGTGACTTCTCTGTGGAGACGAATGCACAAGGGTGTCGTGATACTGAAATCATGGCATTTTATTCACAGAGTTAGCATTCAGTTTCTATATATTGATAAGGAGATAGATTGCTTTGATTTTTTTCCCCTGCTAACCTTGAGCTCACCATTTCATTAACAGAAATACCACATGGCTACGATTAATTAAATGTTAAATCTTGAATTTCATTAGCCCTTGTTTGCATTGGCAACCTTAACCAACATAAAATTGAGAGCACAAATGAAAAGATCTATTTGTTGTCCAGTTCTTTCTTTAGACATGGTTACAATTGGCATTAATCTGTTATCTGCTTTGTGTCTCATCTTGCAGCAGGTAGCCCAGGAACAGAAAAGCTGGAGTCTAAAATTGCATTCAGCTGTTAGTAGGCACTTTATATCTTAGCCTACAGCTAAGATTGCTTCTGTATGAGAAGTGTTCAAACTGCACTTGCCACTAAATTACTATGGGTGTTTCTCATGTATTGTAAAGGAGAATATGTGAGTCTGTGCTATCTTTTGAAAGTTTTCCTGAGTCAGCATACAGTACTGCCAAATAATTTGTTGCTCCAGACAAGGTCCTGGAGATATTTCCTGAGGAATATTCCCTTCAGAGAGGGCAGCATCCAGAATATGCACTGACTTGAACAGTACCTCTACAGCATTTCTTTCATTATGTTACAGTCTCCCTGTGGGTGGATTTTGGACACCCACTGACCTCCTTGCTACTTGTGAGACATAAATTCTAACTGAAGTGTGGTGACTTCTTCCCAGTAACTTCCTGATGACTTCCCAATGACTGGGGACAGAGACCAACATGGAGATTCTCTCATACCAGTGTGTGAAAAGTTTTGCAGACACAAGAGAGGTGTTGCCGGATTGTCAAACGCAAAGAGCAGTGCATGCTATTTACTTACACACTACTGATAATTTTAGATGCTTAATATAATAACAGGTTTCTAACATTTTGAGCTCTCCTCAACTTGTAAATATTCATTCTTTAGACAACTGAGAGGGGGCTTCATCAACATCTAATAAATGTCTGAAGGGTAGGTGTCAAGAAGATGGATCCAGGCTCTTCTAGGTGGTGCTGAGCAATAGGACAAGAGGCAATGGGCAGAAACTGATGCACAGGAAATTCCACCTGAACATGAGAAAGAACATCTGTACTGTACAGGTGACCAAGCACTGGAACAGGTGCCCAGAAAGGCTATGGAGTCTTTCCTCACTGGAGATACTCAAGAATCATCTGGACACAATCCTATGCCACATGCTCTAGGATTACCCTGCTTGAGCAAAGAGGTTGGTGACCCACTGTGGTCCCTTCCAGCCTGACGCATTCTGTGATTCCATGTTTTTTAAGGCACCTCTTCATTCTAAATGAATTCTCAGGAATAAGAGCTTAGAAAATAAGTGAAATACTAAAAATTTAGACCATGGCTTCATCATGAACAAACAAAAAGGATTTAAATGTTTGGGACGTGCTGTATTTCCAGACCTATAGGAAGGGTGAGAGTGGGTTTTACAAGGCTTCCCAAGATACCTGAGCTCACAACATCTTGAAAGTTTAGAGAGATAATAGACCTTGTATAGAATAGACCTCATATAGGATATAATTTGGTTTCCTTATATCCTACAGGCATTTGCTTTTAGGATGCCATTTATTTGCTAGGCAGTTCTGAGGGACATAAGGGTTCAAATTCTTTCCTTAGAAAGAAGAGCTACTCATGTCTGTATAATAAGTCTTTTATTTCATTAGGGTGCACCAAGTATCCTGCTATCGTTTCATTTGCCAGAGTTTTCAACATGCCATTAAAGGTAGTGCCAGTAACAAAGAGAACAAAAAGAAAAACAGGGATGAGAAAAAAAAGTATTGATAAAAAATGGAAGAGGAAGTAAATCTTTATTCTCATTGTGTTACAACACACTGAGTCACTGGGCTTGAAATGAGATCCCTGGATTTGCACTTCACTCTCGTGTCTTGTTCGGTTGAGATGTAAAATCTTCCCCATCCTGAGTTAATTAAAGAACTGCCATTAATGCAAATTTGTTTGAAATTAGCTTTCATGCTGCATGCACAGGGAAGAAAAAGTTGGCAGATTTGAGTGGCAGAAATCGGTGCATGCATCTATGTGCCTCTTCAGGGTCCTAAGTCATCTTTGAAATCCTGCTCTTTTGTACAGGTGGAACTCATCATCATTGCTGAGATACAGGTCTCCCATGGAGTACTCATTTCATTTCAGTGTGGTCCTGGACTGCATATCCATAAAAGCTCTTTCTTTTCGAGCAGGATATCCAATGTCAACTGCAGAAGATGTAACAGTTTGCATTACTTTGCTGCTAGCTTACTTTGTCCCTTGTGCAAGGACTTCCAAAACCGCCTTGGTACTCTCCTAGACTGTATGGCTGGTTTTCCTGCCAACCATTTCTAATTCATAATTCTTTCATGCTCTGTATTAGACCACTGAGACAGGATTTTCCTGCTGCCTACAATGTGTACTCCTATGTGGATATTTATTGGCTCCAGCTCTATGAGAAAGTGTGGTGACCTTACCAGCTCCAGTGCCTTCAGTCAGTTAGAGATTCATTTTACAAGATATGTCCAGCCATTTCCCACGATGGGTTTACCTTATGTTATCAGAAAATAAGATGAGATCCGAATTATGGGCACAAAGACTCTCAGACTTCTGTTTGAAAACCAGACCCTTTTTCATTCTCAGACTTAAATGGAGGGAAAGAGATGAAGTGTTGTCACCCAGATGAGGATACAACTACTACATATCTTTAACAACCGGACTGCTTTTTCTTCTGTTCTCCACTGTGTTGCTTTCTAGGGTTCCTCTCCTGAATATATTGTGGGCATTATTTATTCTCACTGGGAGATATAAATTGCAAGCATACAGCTAACTGGGATGACCCAGATTGTTTTCCTATGCAAGTAAGCTTCCCATTCAGGATTATCTGAATGTAAATATGATGTGTCATCGGATCAGAATAATGAAGACTTTGAAAATTCATTTATCTATCAAGTGTTGATAGAAAACCTACACCAGATTGAAATTTTTCATCATTTACATTTTAAAGTACTCTCTCTCAGAAAGATTATACTGCATCAAAAGACTTGCACTTAAGACATCATTTGAGTAAAGTAATGCTGCACAAAATCTTTGATTTAAAATCCAATTAGAAAAGGAAGCCATATTTTTTCTCTAAACAAAAGTGAAAGGTAACAATTTGTAGGTAGCCTCCCAGACATCAAACTTCTGGTCATGTTGGCAAAGCGCTGGGGAGAGTATACTTTTCTTACTGAATATAGATTACAGGCTTGTAGAAATGTAGTGAAGGTTAATGGTTTGATAACTGGAAATGTTAACCTTTGCACTGCTGTTCCTGGGCTGGACATACACCATCCATGCTTCGTGTTAGCACTGACAGCTCTGGTACACACCTCCTTATTGCTAGAAGAACATTAGGTTTTCATTTCTTCAGTATAGCCTATGATCAATGTCACAGCTGCCCTAAGCCCTTGAAAATACATTCTGTAACTAAGAAAAAATAATAAATCTGAGATGAATATGAACAAGCAAGCACTTTTCTCCTCTCAGAGTAGGGAAGTAGTTTTCAGTGAGTGTACAGTGGCTGTAATGAAAGCAGAGTGAAGCCCTTTGTTTGACAACTTGAATGAAGGTGTCCTTCACATGCTCAGAGGGATGAACTTGCTTTCGACTCCAGGAGCATGAAATGCAAGGAGCTGAACTCTTCTGTAAAGTGGACCTGTGAGATCTGACACAGTTCTTCCTGTCTCTAGCACAGAGATACCCAGACCATGGAAAGGTGATTATGACTAGCTCTAACTAGTTCCCTTGCTAACCTTCTTGCTAGGACCTGTGAACATCCAGTGTCCTACGGGCCCTGAATTCTCTGTTGTGCTCAGAGATGGGAACTGGATTCCCCCTGGTTTGATGTTATCTGATTCTCTCGTATCTGGCCCAAACATCTGTGCTAGCAAATGACTATAAAAGGTATAATTAGAAAGAATTTACCATTATTTTGCATAGATAAATAGTACATTGTTTACTAGCTGACAGCAAAAGGCATAAATGAAACAGATTCTGTTCTTGCTGGATTTGGACCGCTCATAGAGATAGAGCAATCTGTGGCTGTCCTTACTCTTGATGTGTCCAGCATGGGTAGAAAGGGGATGTTGCACCAAACACTGACACAAAACCAAATCCAAGTTTTATTCACTGTGACTTTCATACCAGCTTAGTTCTTGATCATTACACTCGTAAGCAATAAAAATAAGGAAAGTAAATTAACAGATTAGAGCAAGTGAGTGGAATATAATGCTTGAAGTATTGAATTATTTCAAAGAAAGTAGAAGATGAACTATGATGGTTTTATTTTCCTTTTTGAATCAAAAATCAAAATATTCTCTGAGCCACTAAATTAGACAAGCAGATTTATGTTTTGCTTGTTGTGGTTTTTTGAGTGGCATTAGCTACATGGGCATTGAACCACTTTGGAAATTGACAGAAAAAAAGTACTGAGTGATGAATGCCCTTATTCCTGCTGAAATGAGCCAAAAATAAAATAGTTCTTAGATTGTAATATAAAAATGTTCCAGTGCTGTCTAACCAATAGGATGTAGTATCCCGAAATATTTTAACAATATTTTAACAAAACATAACAGCTCTTTGCTATCATCCATAGACTAATTTTTTTTCTTCCCAATAATCTTAGTAGTTCCAGGAATTCTCAGTAGTGCAATATCCAGCAGTACCTTTCTGTTAAAGCAGATGGCTATACTACTCTAATATAATTGTATTATATATATAAACTGTATGCTACTCTGCAATGTAGCCTAAAGGTGCTGGCTAATTTTGCAACACAGTATTTTTTTCATGTTGCAAGAAAAAAAGGCAAATATCTTTCTGATGTGACTTCCTCATGTGGGCCATTGAGACTAATCAAATAATATTATAAAACCACTTTTTTTTTTTCCCTTTTGCCTTTCTCTCTACAGCAGTTGGCTATCTATGATGCTCATACATTGCATTGAAAATTTTATCTTGGAAAAATCACTGTGTTGTTTCATAGGAATATCTTCATTTTCCTCAGGAGGCCGGTCTTTCATTCTATCTAACAGTAAAATAGCACACCGTCTACCTCGTGTTTATAGTATTTTCTATTGAGTTCTTTTTCCACTGAATGTGAGTAAATAGCATTTAGTGTCACATAGATATGAAAAAAATCCAGTCCACATACACCCTTAAAAATTAAGGGAAAAGTTGGATGACTGTAGAAAAGAAGATGGTAAGAGCTTAAGACTAATTGATGTTGTCAGTGGCTCAGTGTGTTTGGCAGAGTTTGGGAGAAATTTCAGTCTGTATGAATTTTATATGTCCTGTCAGCTTGGTTATCTCATCTTGTAATTCTTTTTTTGCTTTCTGAAGAATCATAATTTCATGCTGATCTGTGCCAGCAGCAAACTATACTATGTTCAAGAAAATACATTTTCTCAAAAAGTTAGTGGAAAGCAAAGTGCAACCCATTTGTCAATACTTACTCAAGTCCTTGCCAGCAGGTCATGTCTTCCTCCAGCCAGGGGGCTTTTCCTCTTTTTAGAGGGTACCATCACAAACTGTTACATATGATTGGTCCAGATGTAGGTTTTAGTGCTTGAAATGACAAATCTAATAAGGTCACAAGTGGATCAAGCTCTGCAGGATCTTGCTCCATCAGTGTAAAAGGTTATAGCATCCTGTGGGCTGTGCCATCCATCCTCCAGTGGACAAGGGGCCTGAAGCAGGATTAACCGAAGAGAGCGTGTATCAGCTTCTTGCCTGCAAATCAGAGCCAGCACATCTACTTCAACTGCCTTTACATTAATATTCCAGGCTGTCAACTGGAGCCTCTAAGGAGCAGCCAGCTTGCTACAGGAAGATTAACATCCAGGGAAAGTGGGAAAAGAGAGGGTTCAACCAGTTGATGGTTGCATCTTAAATCTCTGTTACTAATCTCTTCCTGAGACTTTGGTAAAAGACAAAAGACTAAAATAAGAGTGTTGTTGAAATTTAGTTGTATGATTGATGTCCTGTTTCCTTTTTTTTCTTCCCTATTTTGTAGATTTTTTTGCTTCTGCACAGGGAAGGCTGACTAATGGTTTTTGAGTTATCATAGCTTCTGCTTGTTTGGAGAGAAAATTTAATACCACAAGAATCTTTTGTGTATTCTTCATAAATAGCTAGAGGAGTACCATCTTCTTCAAGGCTGAAAAATACACTCATCAGGAATAACTGAAAAGGTTGTAATATCTATCCTGAACAATAATTCTGACAAGTTTGAAAAGTGTATAATGAAGCAGCTTTAACAGATCTGTTACAATAGAAAATTTATGCACCCATCATGCTTTAAGACAGGAGAAGTTAAAGAATAACACTGAATAAAATGACAATGGACATTTATTTTCTCCCACTATCTGCCAGTCCAAGCACTGTATCCAGCACATATGTACAATTGAGCAGCATTTTTTTACAAAACGTCAGATGTTGATGATACAATATGGCTTTTCTTAAATATTTCCTTAAATCTTTGTCTTACCTATATGGTATTACTCAATAAATGTATGAGGATTTGAAGATCGTTCTGGAAGTCTTATATTAGCCTTCAGATTCACTGAATTATTAGCCTGCTTGAGCAAAATGATAATGCAATGATATTTTCACCAACAAATTCACCAAAGACAGGATTTTTTTTTTTTCATTTTGCAAATAACAGCATGCTGATCTTTGTTCCTGGATATTGACATCATGACAAGGTTTGTGAAAATGCTGTTTCTGAAATACTGCAAAGCTTTGTGACTGCAAAGCTTCAGGGCCATATATTCTGAGTGAACTCAGAATCTTCAGTGGAAAAATCAGTAGATCCCTCATATGTAATTATGGAAAGATTCCTCTAAAGAGTATGTTCAGATAGGATTTTTCAAGGAGTCTAAAGGAATGAAGTGCCTTATTTATATATCTGTATAAAATTGTATTGTCAATTAGTATTTTCATCCCCACAGCTGTTAGAGAGGAGAGCAAAGCTCCCCTTTGATGCATAAATGCCCTGTAACTTAAATCACTGTTTGGGGGAACACATATGTCAGGCAGGCATGGCTGATCAAATTACTGAGCACACTGGCTCTGCATGTATTTTGCCATTTAGAACTTGCTTTTAGACAAACAAAAACTATGGCCTCTCCTTTTTTATTGCATTTTCAGGGTCAGAGTGAAAGGTGAAGGCTGTAAGAAAGAACTTCACTTGGAGTTCAGCAGCCCTTGGATTTGGCATGGGATGCTTTTCACTCTGCTAATATATTTTTAATAGAATACAAGTCACTAATACCTTGTGACGGATTAGTAAGGCAGCCCTGCATAGCCCTGTCAAAACAATCTCTTCTATGTGATTCTCTTGTTTCAGTCTCCTCTCTGTTTGCTCTGATGTTGCCAAGACAGAAATGATGACAATTATGGGGGAGTAGGAAAGGGTAGGTGGAAAAGTAGATAGAAGATTGCAAAAAAACCCAACAAACAGTGATCCTGAGATGTTTATGTAGTACAGAAATATATATAGTCCTGAAATTATTTAGGCCACCTTGTAAAGCTCAACTTAAAATGTCCTGTTCCCATTTATGTTGATGGGGAATGATGTTTGGCTGTGTTCCATCTCTTAGCTGTCCTGCTCCTCTGTTCTTCTCCCCCCCCTTACTCATTTCATTACTGACCGATTGTCTGAAGGTCTGGCAGGTTAGTAGGTGTGGGTGAGACTAGCACTGACAAGTGCCTGTAACTGGCCTTTTCATTTTTTCTTCTGAGTGCATGTGGATTAGCTGTCACTCTTTCTGGTATTTATACCACTGGCACTGATGAAGATACTGGGCTTACTGCTTGAAAGCTTTTCCATTTCGGGAAGACCTTTTTTATAAACACTGTAACAACAATGCTTTTTTCTACTCATAAAATAAGCAAACAAGAGCCTTAGTAATTACAGTAAAAACAATAATCCAAGTACAAACAATAATCCAAAAATAATTAATATTGCTGTGTCCTTCCACTTTTGTGCTGCTAGATGGGAAAATTATTTGATTCCTGTGGTAATCCACATGAGCCAAAAGGCATTTTGCCTTGAGCTCTACAGTGCAAATGTTTTCACCTTTGGACAGCTCTGTGAAGAATGCAGGGTGCTGGGGTCCAAACAAAGCAGCCCAATTTTTACAGGCAGCTTCTTGAGTGCAACTGGTCTTGTTGCACAACTACAGTTCAATTATATGAGTTACAGAATACAGCCTGTTCTGTAAATATTTAGAAGGACTGCTTGACCTCAGGATGTTAATTTTAGTTCACAGTGTTCAGTCAAAGCTGCTTAAGTTCTCTCCAAATGAATATTTTTTCTCTTTCTACTGGTCGCAGCCACACCATGCGTTATGACAAAATATGTATATGTTTACAAGTAGGCATTTAACTGAGCCTGTATCTATGTGTAGGCATTCAGAGATTTTTGGAAAATTTAAGAATAAAATTTTCTGTATTTAGTTGTTGATCGTGTTTAATGGTAGCGAATGAGGTTTATTTTTGAGGGGGATATTATAGCTTGGGATTTTTTCATGCATCAGCAAAGTGAAACAGATTAAATCTCCCCAATGAAATAAGGGGATATATCAAATTATTAAATGGCTTGTCTGAAGTACAAAAAGCAGTCTTGTGTTTTGCTTATGTCGTTAAAATTTTTTTTAAAAAGAAGAAATACTGAAGGACTTACCTGGTTTATGGCAGTACATATACAGACTTTTATTTCACAGAATCACAGCATCATTGAATTGAGGTTGGAAGGAGTGTCTTGGGATCATGCTGTACACCTCTCCTGCTCAAGCAGGCTCAACTAGAGCAAGCTGACAAGGACCCTGTCTAGTTGGGTTTTGAATATCTCCCCAGAATGAGACCCTGCAACCTCTCTAGGCAATTGATGCCAGTTTTTTTAGCAATTCCCATTGCTGGCAATTTTTAAATAATGTAGTACAGCATATGGCAAGAGTGAAGTTTTAAGGGCTTTTTTCCAAACTGAAGAAATAATGTCTTCAAATGCATACAAGATCACTTGATGGAAATGTGACATAAAAAACTGTAGTTCTGAAGCTCACTTTGGTCTCAAAAAACATATTATAAAGTCTAATAAAAGTACAGACCATTGTTTTATTTCACATTTTCTACATTTCCTGTGGTTTTGAAGCTGGGGTTTTGCTCCTGGCTGGTACATATAATAGCTCTAAATATTTCTTTGAAAATAAAATGCAGTATTTAGAATAGGAGAGGTTTGGTTTTTTTTTTTATCTGTGTGAAGGTTTGGGGTTTTGCCCCTAGTATTTACATTGGGTTTGCACATATCATATTTCTTTCACTATGTGAATAAACAATTCACATGATATGTGCACCATAAGGAGTTCTTTGATAGCAAGCAGTTTTCCATATCCTACAATTCCTATACACATTTGGAGTTTCAGAATTTTACATGGGTTTGTAACATTTTCTGGAGGTTGTAGGTTCATTAAAAGTATCCACAAATATTTCTCTATGATAGATATGCAGTCTATATTATTCCTGCATCAAATAAGAAAAATTAATTTAATTTAAAATAGTTTGTTCAATAATTTTATGTTATTCTTTGTGTCCATATATGAACATGTCAAAGTGGAAGTTGATAACAAAAATATACGTGGAATTTTGGTACCAGGTGTCTTGTGTGAGACATGAAAAAACAGCACATATGTACTGAAGAGAAACATGCTAAAACCAGTGAATAAAGTATTCATTTGGACAGTAAATATTTTAAGTATAGGTGGTAAAATCTTTGCTAAAATATTTAATGACAGCACTATGTCTATGTTATGATCCAATTATAAGAGATGCCTCTGCCCAAATTGAAGTGCAAGCAAGACCATATGCCAAAGTCAATAATAAGGGTTTTATTTAAAAGTTCATGTGAGGTAGAGAGATAGAAAGAAATAGGAAGGAAGGTGGGGAGGAGAACAGAAAGAAACTGAGAGAGAAACAGAGATTAAGCAAAAGATATCCTCCCCATGTGGATTCTTGTGGTGTCCTGCTGGTGCTTCTTCACTCTGGTCTTGATGGGGGAGTTCCCAGAGCTGTTCTTCTGGAGCTACCACTTTTATACAGTCCAAATGCTGGGTATTCATGGGGTGTTGATGCCATTCCCATAACTTGAGATGGCATGTGCATAAACACTTTCTTCCTTTCCTACAGTTTGCTATAGTGGGAATTTTTGTCTGGTCGCATTACCCAGATCTACCTGACCAGGACTGAAATTAGCATCTTCCTGTTGTTGCCATCTGTGCTTACCTCAACTTCCATGGTGGTGACTTTTCTTATGGGCACAGTGTTTTGAGATGTGCAATTGCATTCTTTAAGTCCTCACAGTCTATGAAACCAGATTGCAACAGCCAACTAGGTAATGAAGGAAGAAGAAATAATCAATAAAATATGTGAAATATTGCTAAGATAAGAAAATAAAAGGGTGTCTTAGAAACCAAGGAAAGTTCCTTCTTCTTTCCCTATAGAGGATACAGAGATGACCAGGCACATGTTTCAAAAGCAGGCATTTTATATTGTTCAGACAAGTTCTTTTAGGTGGTCCAAGAAGATGTAGACAGATAGAGATTAAACTCAGAGGGAATTCACTGCCAGCTGTTAGGCAGGCATTCTGAAATTCCAGTGCAATAGTGCACCTATTCACTAGTCTCTGGGTGCACAAAGCATTATTTCTCAGTGGAAGCAGGAATAAACACATCTGTGTGCCCCTAAACCATGCTAGTGGAAGGCTTGATCTGCTTGCTTTGGGCAGAATGAACATTAGAGAGAAAATATCCAGTCTGTGGCTTGTGCTTGGTAGCAGAAATGCCAGTTGCAGGTTATGGAAAAAAATGGTCTGGGAATCTGTGACTGTGACCCTCAGAAGCAGGAAGAGGGGAGACTTCTTGGACACAGGGCTTGTTATAACAGAAAACATGATCAAAACAAAGACAACTATTTGTGTTTCTTTGTTTCTTTCTGCTGCATTCAGAGAAACAGGACTTGTTGACCTTTTAATTTTTTCCCCTTTGTGTGTATGTAAGCAGCATTACACTTAAACCAAAATGCTTACTTTAGGAGACAAAGCATTATGAAGGCCCCAGTTTTGGGTAACGTACAAGCCAAGAAAGCAATAATGACAATAACACTATTTTTGTCTCCACTGCTCATCTGTGAACATCTGGTTTATAGCCAGATCTGGATAGCCTCCATTGAATGACATTAGAGTTTTACTGAAGAAAATGAAACCAGTTCTTTCTTCTAGGAGTAAGCCTCTGAGGTGAGGAATGTCTATACAATAGCTAAAACCCGAGGGCTGCATTTGAAAAACTTTGGCTGAAAAACATTACCTTATAAATAATGTCACTGACTTTAGATGCTCCTCAGTGATTGTAAGTCAGCTAGCCTTTGGGCCAAGATGGAAACTTTGAAGACCCAATATTTCTTTGTTTATAACTCTAAGTGCCTTAAATATGTTCTTTAATATTTCTGAATAATTAGAGTATAGATCTGTGCTAAGCACTGTGCTCCACTTTGAAAGGAATACTCAGATATTAACAGAATGCATCTGAAAAAATCCAGAGCTCTGTGGTTGTTCACTAGAAGCTCATAGCCCTCCAGATTGGTCAGGAAGGCTTTTTCCACCCTTTGGACCTCAGTGTGAAATGGTATGATAAGGTAAGATGGCAAAAAACCTCTCTCAAATCCTGCCAGGATTACCACTGATAGCTGATCTATTTGGGCATGGGGTCTACTTAGGAAAACACAAGCAGATTACATTTTTTTCCAGAAAGAGGAGCCAAAACAGAGAAATGTCCATCCACAGATGCGCTAACCCAGTGGGGCAGGGCTGAGAACAGTCTGAAAAGACAGTGTGCATTTCTATTGAGTAGAACTGGTGCCTTGAAAGGCAAATACAGAAAATGAGTAATTCAAGGACAGTGCTTATAAGCCAGGACAACTTTTGTTATGCTCCTCTGGGGTAGCTGACAACTTGAATTCAGTAGTTTCTTTGCTGTCAGACCATTGTAACTGGGAGCCAAATCAATTCTGCTTTGTTTAAGAAAAGTTCTAGGAATGCTTGATCAATATTCACTTCCTCTTTTTGCTTCTTTTTATGGCTAAGTGATTTGTACTTTTGTTCTCTTACATAGCATCTGTTACAGACCTCAATGTGCAATGTTTATCACCTGAGAAGTTCATGACTTAGAAGAACATGGGGCTGTCAACAAAAGGATGTATTTTTCTTCAGAGTGAGATCTAAAGTTTCATTTTATAAAATAACCGTGTCAAATTGCACAGAGGAGAGATGGCTAATTTACCATTAACAAGTTAATTGCAATTGAATTTTTTTCCCCTGGAATGCAAATGAGAAGGAAAGGACCATTCCTTCTCTTATAGGTGAAAGTACAGCAAATCTGTCACTTATATTCTTGTCCATTCTTGGACAGTCTTTAGCCCTCAACAATGGTGTGCCGCTGTCTATAATCACTTTGGGTAGAAAGCAAGAAGAACACCTAAATAATTGTTTAAAATCACAGAGAGTTGTGAAAGCTTATCTCTAGCTACCTAAGTGTCAAGTGGCACAAAGTGGATTCATTTCTCTGTTCAAAAGTACGGAGCAATTTAAGCTTTACAAAGCCCACAGGGTGTAGCGAGGAAAAACTCTTGTGACTCAAGTGTGTGTCAGCTAACAAATTTCTGCACAATTCACACAGAGATGGGAACTTCTCCTATTGTCTTGTCTTTGAAACATTGCACACATTGAAAACACCTCTCCCCCTGTCTCCCAGAATTATGGGATATGTTAACGAGACTTTTTGCACTTGGCCGTTTTGAACTTCATGAGGTTTGCAAGGCATCGCTTCTCAAGCCTGTCAAGGTCCCTCTGGATTCCACCCCTTCCCATCAGTGTGTCAACTGCTTGGTGACATTGGCAAGCTTGCTGAGGGTGCACTCAATGCCACTCTCCACATCACCAACAAAGATTTTGAGCAGTGATGGTCCCAATGCCTATCCCTGAGGACACCACTCATCACTGGATTCCACATGGACATCGAGACATTGACAGCAGGTCTTCAAGTGTGACCATACAGCCAGTTCCTTATCCACTGAACTGACTGTCTGTCAAATCCCTGTCTTTCCATGTGCCATGTGGAGCAATGTGATATGCTTTGCACAATTCCAGGTAGATGGTGTTGGTTGCTCTTCCCTTTTCCACACATACTTTATTCCCCTCAGGGGAGGTCACCAAATTTGTCAGACTTGACTTGCCCTTAGAGAAGCCGTGCAGGCTGTCACAAATCACCTTATTTTCCGTGTGCCTTAGCAGAGTTTTCAGGAGAATCTTTTGGAGGTATCAAATTCTGGAGCATCAAAATTTTCAATTCCTTTTAGTAATGGCCATTAATTTTTCTGTCAAAGAAAAGATAACATTGAATTCCTGCAACTTGTTGGATCTCCCTGAAAAAAAAGACTCTTAAGGGGCTTCTCTATGTATTTCCTTCTGTAACGTATGTTTATGGGTGTCTGTATTAGTATTCACTTGACTGAAAGGATACTGCGGATGAAGATACCTGCAGACTGTCTTCCACTTATTATATGTTCTTCCAGCATCTAATGCACCATCTAAATTTTAAGATTGACTCCAGAGAGCAGAGGAGTACCTCATTGGCATAATTTCCCTATCTCCTTTTTTTTTTTTTTTTTCCTTTCTTTAGCTTCTGTAAAATTCATTAATGAATTTTGGAGCTGATCTTCTGCTAGCAATTCCAAACAGGTAAAGCCTAAGAAAAAGTCTTGATCCTGTTCATCTTCTTTCAAAGGCAACTTTTCTGAAACGGGACACTTTTGTTCAGAGAATCTTACTTGTATACTACCTGTGCTTCTCAAATAAATGACTCTCTTGAGATGCAAGGGGAGGATAATATAATGAAAACTGCTTTTGAAATTTCACAATTCCTAGGATTTTGAGGGGTAGAGTTACTCATGCAGAACATTCATTTTATCATTGCTCTCCATGATGTCTTTCAAACCAAAATCTTCGCTGGTTTAGCTACTGCATCAGGCTAAGAAATTTATGTGGCAGTAGCAATTCTGTGTTGAAATCCTTCATAGCAGACTTCTTTACCTGTGTGATTCGGCTATCGATGCTGTCAATATGGTAGCTTGATACATGGCATTTCTTATAAATTGTTATTTTCTAAGATTGTAATTCTGTCTAAAGTCAGTAAATCACTTCTTGAAGGGAGCAGTTTAGTTATGCACCAGAAGAGGAACACTAAAAATCTTTGAAAGGCAGGTTCTTTGCTAAACCAGAATAATGCAGTGCTTTTCCATAAATCTTTAGATGCCACTTGAAACCTGCCTTTTGAAGAAGCCCAGCTGCAGTCTGTTCTCTAGCTAGTGTGACTACAGGCATTTACCCTCACAGTTTTCAGGTGTTGGTCATAGGCAATTTTATTTTCCACAAGATCAGAGGGCCAAACATTTTTCTCATTGTTGTGAATCCAAGATATTTCCCACAGAAAATCATGTACTGACAAAGTCCAGAGAATTATTTTCTTTCTCCCAAGGAGAATTTTTTCATTCAAGTAAGTAGTAAGTCTTATGGATTTTCAGTGGGGTTTTTTTGCCTTACCATGGGATGAATGGTAAGGATGAAGGATAAATTAGACCTCTCTGATTTTCACTGAGATGATGCATCCAGTGAATAGGCTCCCGAGTCTCCTCTAGGTCTTTGAAAACCTTCCACATGATTCTTTTCATTTTTTGTGCGTCCATTTTCCTTTCTCTGCTGCTTTTCAAGCCTCTATAGAAACACTCATGTGAACCTAGAGGAGATATGTGCTCTATAGTCAACTCCTAATTGCCCTACTGGGTCCATCTCATTAAATATTATGTCTTATTATCCACCTATATCTTGGCCTTCAAACATAAAACGTGACCTTGGGCTGTGATCCATCTACTAACTAGACAAGATCAGATTTCACTACAGCTTGCACAAGAGATCTTCAAGGGGAAACTAAGGTATCTGAAAAAGGTTTTTAATGTTTGGGTAGGTGACCTCAGTGAGCCACAGGATCAAAGAACCTGATACATGCTATCTCACTGTTTTGTGAAAGAAATAGCTGCATTTTACACCAGTTCTGACCATTAAATGCTTGATGTCATTTTTTCCCAAGAGTTGGTTAACAAAGAACCTAAGCTTTATCACTGTACATCAAAGCAGTCAAACCCATGCTCAGTGAAGCCAATTGTCCTTCTGTCCCTCCAGGATGAGTAAAGCCAGTTACTAGGTCCCATAATTGCTGTAGTTTTGGCAATCATAAATCAGTAAGAATTATCAAGTGGTTTCTGGTGAAAGAAAATTCCTCCATGGGATAAACAGTAGCCCCAAAAACCTTTGTTGGCAGCAGCATAAAGCATTTCTCCTTGGGTTTGGCATTATAAAATGCTCACTACATGTAATTGTTCATATACAATACCTTCATGGTGTTCTAATTATTTGGCTAATATATTTTTTCTAATGTATTTGGCTTCGGGAGACTTAAAATATGTAAAATTACAATTTAAGAAAAATTCTGGCTGTTTTCATCAAATACCTACTAATAAATAGTAAACATACTAAACGTGATACTGTCCCTTTACACAAGCAACAAGACTCATAGAGCTAGAAAAATGCCTCCATTGTGACTTCTATTTTAATATTTTTCATTATTTTAAACTTATGGAATATTGCCTTATGAAAAAAAGTTTGCTGATAATCAAGGCTAATAACATAAGTGTTAAGAACAGTATTTATTGTTATATATGAATGCATACAGATATGCAAACACACATACAGACAAACACATACTTGTATAAACACAGTAGCTGTCTAAACTAAAAACAAATGGAGAAATCAATTATAAAATTGAGGGTTAGACATTGGGAGTTAGGGGGAAAAAAATCACAAACCTGGCCCTGCTATGGTTGAAGAGTAATGAAGCAATATGATGATTTTCTTTTCCTCTTGAATCAACCAGCCAAAACATGCTGTTAAACCACAAACAAGCCACTCATTAAAAACAATGCTCCAGAAAGAAAATATTTCCCGTGGTTCTCAGCATAGCAGGTAATACACCAGAGGACAAAGGGATGGTGGACTAAGTCTTACAGTAGGTAATTCATTAATTCCTTCTGTAGTACTGCAAAACTCTAGACTCAGAATCATACAGAAGAGAACCGTGTGAAGCTGGACTAGATTAACTGGATTTGTCCATACCTTTCCCATGGTGGTTGGGCCAGACACTTGCAGAAACCCTCAACATTTTATTACACACTGTAATCCTTATGGAAGACATAGTACAGCTGCTTTTTTTTCTGTGCCTCTTAGCTCTTTCTTCACTTAGTTACCTTTATAGGTAAGAACTGATTCTGTCAGAAGTCATGTATTATAGGGAACTTCAAAATGTCTTAGTGAAGGGGTGGTGGGAAAAGTCTGCTTGAAAGGTGAATGAAGCATTCTCTACAGTGGATACTTTACAGTTGGCTTCTTGAACTCAGCAAAGTAGGGGATGTTCCCGAAATAGCACTTAGAGCATTTGACAGATATAGCTGGTCCAATTCAGATGTGACATAAATAGGAGCAGACAGAGGGAGTAAGCAACACTCCTGGTGTTTGTGCTAGAGTTTAAGGTGGCATCACTTGAGTAGCAAAGCGATTGGAGAACAGAGCTGAAACAGGCAGGCAGATTTGTGAGAAGAGAAATACAGAGTGCAGGACTCTTTCTATGGGGCAGACAGATGGGAAAGAATATATGCTCTATGTAGGCCAGAGGCTGATCCTTGAAATGTTTGTGTGTTCAAGACCAGGTCAGATGGGACTTTGAGTAACCCAGTCTAGTGGAAGGTGTCTTTTCCCATGACAGTGGGTTGGAACTAGATGATCTTTAATGTTCCTTCCAACACAAACTATTCTGTGATTCTATAATGAGTATCTCCATAGGTTCTTCCAAGTTCAGCTTTTCTACAAGCAATTATGCTAATCAATGGCATTTTCCCATCGAGCAAATTTGGCTCATGGGCCAAAGAAGCCTTGCACAAGGACATGAAAATCTGTCTGTGTGTTACCTAGATGGAGGTGCTTATGGTGCCAGTCACTGCTATAGGAAGTTGCAACCTCCTTACTGGAAATACTGAAATAGCCTTCCACTTTTATTGAGGAAGAAAGCCAGATTTTTTTCTACTGTTTTCTGGAGCTGAGATCTACACCTGTTTCCAAATTAATGTATGCACATCCCCAGTCACAATTTGCACCCCCTGCTCAGTTTGGAACTTAGAAATTATCTACATACAAAAAGAAAAACCCAGTTGCATAGCTTTTATTATCATGCTTAAAAATTGCATGGAGAGAGCTTTCATTTGGTGCAGTACTGCTTTTGACAGCCTAAATGAAATCTGCCTGTGGTGGATGTTGCCTGTTACTGAATAGAAGCGTTTATTAGGTCTAGTATGTGCTGCTTCAACAGACAATGAAAAAGATAAATAATTTACTGCAATCAGAAGCCAAAACAAAAATATTGCAGTAATGTTGCATATTTGCATAGTTACCACAAATCGGTGGACAATATAAAAAATCACTTTTAATGCATATACAGATGAGAATGAATTTAAGAAAAGGGCCTGGGGAAACAGATACCAAACACTATCAGATCGTGCATTGACTTTTGACCACTTTTGTACTGAGTATGAAAGTCATCCAAAACCTGGAAAAGCCAAAAGAAGAATCTTGATTTCAAGCTTGATGTTGAATGGGCAGCTGGACTGCCTACTTTTGGGTAAAAATGTCAATTTGGTCTCAGATGAAGGTTTTGGTGGAGTTTCTGTATTAAATTCTGCCTCTCTAAGATTAGTGTTTCTTTCTCCAACATAACTGACTGGCAGTAACAGTCCAAGGCAAAGCGTTCATGGCATTTGCTCCTCTCCAGAACTCTTTGGAAATTCTAATTTCCATTTCACCAACAATTCCAATATATTCCAATATATTAATTTCCAAAACAGAATACAACACCAAGCAATGCTTTGTCATTCCATCTCTGAAACAAAGCTGGTGGAAGAAAGAGTGCACAGAATTATTAATATAAATAAATATTTAATCTTTTTCTGTTCAGGACCATCTCTGGCTGTAGTATGTACATGTCATTATATGTTGCTGTGCAATGGAAGTGCTCTGATGAGCCAACCTCTTCTACCTGTATTCATTACGAGTAAAGGATATAATTCTGGAAATCTAAACCTGTCCCATCTCAATCCTATATAAATTTTTTGTCCTACTAGTGTCTGTACTGAAACTTCAGTGGAAGCAGCACTTAGACCTAAATTCCCTAAAAAGTTAAATTTAAATGAAACTCCAAAACCAATGCTTCACCTCCTCCTATTCCCAAAATGGACTAATACATTGATTTTGAAGCCATAGTTTGGAGAATAAATCACAGATTAAGTGTGAGGGTTCTTGGAGACAGGAATTAGATGTACATCAGTGGGAAAACCGTTTAGACAAATTGTTTATATTGTCAGACAACAACTGCTTGGTTTTGGTAATTGAGCCTTACTGATGTTGCTAATGTAGAATTAGATATTGTAAAATGACATGACGTCTGTCCTGTGGGGAGAGAGGAATGCTGATGTGAGAGCACCTCCTAATGAGGAGCAGTTGATATACATGTGGGCAGTTTTATAGTTTTGTCAAACAACATAAAAGTGTTATTCTGGATTTACTAGCAGGAAATAAAATCCAGATTGAAATTAGATTTTTAAATGGCACAAAATTCCAATGCTTTTTATGTCACCACTAAAAAACCCACACATCCTGTTAAATACGAAGCCTTAAAGTTGCAGTAATATCTTGAAGGCAAAATCAGGAATATTATTTACTCAAGTAAAACTTCTTTATGTGCTACTGCCATTGGAAATTGAATAAGTGTTTTTCTCTATATAATTGAGACTTTGTTATAAGTTGTTTGCAGTTACTGATAGAAACACTGACTTCACCCTATCCTGTTAAATATGTCTGTAAGTGGTTCAATTATGACACCTTTTGTTGCCATCCTTCCATCTAGAAATCTCAGTGAGGTTTTATCTCTGTAACAATTCACTTGAAATTTGAGGCAGTTTCAAGACATTTATATCAAACGTTAGAAGCATAATCCTGAACATTCTTGTAGGTCAAATAATGGTTATTGACTTTTGAAATAGAGGTGATAAGTGGTGTTGCTTTCTTTTCTGTTTTGGAATGGAATATTTATGACCAAACTCAACTTCTCCTTCTTATTTGATCCATATAATCAGCTTTAATGGGAAGCAACAGACAGGGTTTAGCCAGTGGGCACATAATGTTGAAAAGCAGACAATTCCACCTTTATCATATTTCACATTTTTGCATCAATGTCTGCAGGGCAGTCAGTCATTTGCACTCAACTTTCATGGTTCACTATTGCTTGTGGCTTCATATAGCCCATTTTTTGTTTCTTTTAAAGACTAATTTATCTCTCTCAGAGATCAAGCTTGCTCTTGCTTTAACTAGTTTTAGGACAAAGGAAGGTGATGCAGGCAGTAACCTTTTTAGAAGCAGGTCTGCTTGTTTGATGTGTTGCTTTTTTCTCTGTGGAAAAGTAAATCTACTTGCAAATGCCTTCAAAGGAAGAAAAAACCCTCTTTTCCTCTTCCTCATTAATATAGAAGAGAACCCTCTTAGTAGTGTGCAAGGTGCTTGGGACAAGATAAATGATGTTTTTATTAAAATTAACCAAGCAAACCATTTTCTATGGGTTGCATTAAAACATCCTTTTCTTCTTAGAAGGCAAAGTGCAGTGACTCTCTAACCGAGAATTAAAATAATTTTAGGTATTGCTTGCATATTATCAATAGATACAGAAGAGAGCTTGTTTGCCAGCTTGTGAAAAGAACATGAAAGTGAAAAGGTGGGACCTGCAGTCTCTTCTCTGACAAGTCGGAGTTCACTGACTTTAGCACGTAAATCGCAAACACTGCTGAGGATCACCTCTTGTCTGGGAAGGAGAGCTCAGAATGACTACAAAATTGGGTTACAGTGCAATATTTAGAATAATCTATCTAAATCACATTATAGGTATTCTTCTTCCCTTGTGTAGCAAAATATATTTAGAGGGAATGGAAGAGAAGCTGCGTTTAACCTGACATTGCCCTGCTGTGATATCTCACATCCTGGGACCAAAGGCTAGCCTGTATCCTGCTCTCCTTTCTGTCCCTTAATACATAAAGCAAGGAAAGGAACAATTCCCTGGTGTTTCCCTCTGTTGTAGGAGGAGAAAATAAGCTCAGCCCATGGAAGAAAGGTAGAATTGAATTTGAGGCAAAATTGTCGGCTAAGAGAGCATGGCGTGATGTGATCTGAGGTGAGAAAAAGCAGGGGTTTACACTCCAGAGCACTCAGTTACCTGCTGTAAGGATTGGTAACCAAAAAGGTATTTGTCACTGGAATATAGCAAAACTCTGTGGTCTGAAAACAAAGTAAGGCAGGCAGGAAAAATCTGACCAGAACAATTTACTTATATCTCAGACAGTGGTCTGAGACCACTCATGGTTTTTGATAGTCATGGCCAGGTTAACCTGCTGTCTTGCTCCAGCCTCAGGTTGCCAGAGAAGGGGAGTGCTGAAGAAAAAGCACAGCTGAACAACAAATATCTGGGAGATCTGGGGAAACTGCATTATTTTGCCTTCCAAGTTTAAAGTGTGGCACTCCTGGCCAGTGTGCCACCACTTTATTTGATATGGTCACTTCTTGCTGTGCAGCAAGACTGGATTAAATTGTTCTAGAAACTGCAAAGAACCAGCTCAGGGATCAGGAAACCAAGAGTGCTCCTACTCAGACATTACTTCATATGTTCCTCTGATTTATGGATGTAGTGGGGGATTGACCTTATCATGTTTGATAACACAAAATCCCATAAGAATTGTCAGGATACTGAGTTGCAAACAGGCCACATGAAGTACAATTTTAGATGCTGTAGTTTTCTCTACGCATGCAGGTAGGATCTGTCCTGAAAAGAGATTAGCTCCTGCAGTTACACTGGATAAAGGAACCAACATAATGTATGTATTAAGGCATTTAACTTACACTGATCAGAATTTTATTACTTTGCTATTGCAATTTTGAGTATAGAAATCTTTCAAAATTCACAATACAGTGTCCTAGGTGAAACATGAAATAAAATAGCTAGAAATATTGCACATTAACCATGCATACATTTTCATATGCTTGCACTTCAGGTCTGATAAACTGATTGTATATGATCTGAATGTATCTGTTGTTTTAGAGTAATCAAGCCTGATTATAATTTTCCCTTTTTAATCTCCTTAAAAACAACCCTAAACCCAAACAAAGATAACAATTTTCTCATCTTCTGGGGTAACATGCAAATGAACTGCTGACTCATAAGTCCTTGTGTTATGCACAGATTGCCAGCTTGAGAGAAAATGATGTAACATTTGTAGTTTTTTTAATTTTGTGGATACCAGTTGCTAATATGTACATGGGGCTGATGCTAGTGAAAAAGTTGGTATTTTATCCTCTAGGCCTTCCATTTAAAAAATTAACTTGTGATTAATTGCTGTATGCTTCCATTACTGCAACGCATATGGATTTTAAAAGCCATTTGACAAAAAAAATGCACCTTGGGGTATTTTAAATGCAGCAGCTGTAGAGCACTCAGTAATTTTATTTTGTGGTTTTTATATTCATAGTGACTGAAAAAGCAACTTCAGTTAAGATCACAGGATAATAACATCAGTTCTGTTCTTCTCCAAAGTTTGATATTCTGTGTTTAAGAACCTGACAACCATATCTGAAACTCATTGATTATCTGTTTATAATAGCTCATCATCTCAATGGAACAGATCAACAAACCTTTTCCACTTTGTCGAAGGTATTCCAAATAACAACAAAATGGAGCCAATGATATTTGAAACTGAATTAGAATAATGCTAATCTGGTTTATTTATTAAAAAAAAAAAAAAAAGCAGCAATTGAAGAATTATTTGTGATCAATTTAAAGGATCCTGATCTCAGATTAAATTAACTGTTCTCTTCATTTTTCTAAAGAGTACATTTATCTATTCTATAGTCTATCACTGACTCATAATTTTTTTTTTCATAAGTGAGAAGAATATCTTAAAACAGTGCATGCATTCAATTAACATTATTTAATCTATTGATTCTAAGGTTTTCTGTCCTAGATTTTTAAAAAAATTCTTGTAAAATCCGTTGTCCCACACACCAATCTTTCATGGTCATCCACATAACCTGACATTTGCTATTTCTTCGTTAAATACTACCAAATTAACATTGTTATTCAAGTGTATGGAGTTGGATGGCTTTCTTTTTTTTTCTTTGTATTTAAAATCCAGATAATCTGCTGGGTATTCTTGTTCCAGTTCCTTGGCCTGTTCCAACATACCAGAAAGCAGAAATGTATCCCTTCTATGATGAAACCAAGGCAACCCAGAGAATATCTCTTCTGAAGATCACAACTGGTTGTCACAAATGAAAATAATTGATAAATTACAGTTCGCAAATCCCTACAATAGGAAATTAATGTAGTGGTTTGAAATAAAGCAAATTTCAGCAGTTTTAGACAATTGCTTACGACCATCTGCATAAGAAAATTTTGTTTCTTTTTCATTGAATGTACAGAGATTTTTATATAAACAGAATTGAATCCTTTCAAGAATCAGCATTTGATCACAAGAGTATGAAATGAGACTTCACAATGGATCTGATAAATGAGACATTTATATATGAACAGGCACATTGATTGACCTCTGATTTTTGAAGAATTTTCAAAAAGCAAAGTAGAAAGAAATATAATTCTCTGCTATTTATTTTGGGAAGCAAGTGGTTGAGCCATGTGCTGTAAGTGACTCAAATCTGGATGTTTGAATTTCTTATCAATATTTTGACAGAATGGTTGTAATGCACAGCCTTAAAATCAGTTAAAATGTTGGGCCAGGATGTCTGTGAACATAGAAAGTCGTGTATCATCCTAAAATACTGCCATTTGATTTTGGTACTTCACTGCAGAAAAAAAACCAGCAGTGAGATCCGGACCTATCAGATTTTATTTCAAGTAACAATTTAATGTCCAGTCTTTAATGTAAGTAATATGTAAAAACCTAAGCAAATTTTTATGTCAGTATTTCTACCCTGCATTAGTTCATAGAAGCACTTAGAATAGGAAATTATGGCTGAAATTAAACCAGTTGACATTCTTACTTTGATCCCAATTGAGATATGGGTTATGGCTGTCCTGTCCTGCACCCTTCTTGCTGTGGCTGAGCAACTTAACTACCCTTAGCTACCTGTGAGTTTGTGTGACAGGGAAAATGAACCAACCAGAGATCTGCTGTGATGGGGCAGCATTGCAGCATCATGTTCTGATCTGTTTGCTACCAACAAAATGCACACGAGCTCATCTTTCACTTTTAAATGAGTCAGGTTTCCCTTGGAGCCTTTCAGTTAGAAGAAAGAAATAAACATTTAGCAAAGGCTACTGATAAAATCTACACTTTTACTACTTTTTTTTTATTTTTAATAGGAAAATGTGCAACCTCCCTTCTAGCAAAAAGATGTAAATTGTGGATTTTAAGAAACAAATCCTGCTGCACAGCAGGTTTAGACAGGCTGCTGCAGTCAGGGCCTTAAGGCACTCTGTGGCTTCCCTGTGGTAAGCCATGGTTCTCATTTGTAAAGCCAGGAGAATTCCCACTGTTGCTATAATCATATGCATGATCCTTCTTCCATCTCAGTGCTTCCAGCATCAGTTAAAAAAAGAAAAATAGGGCAAATGTTGGTTGTCATGTAGTCAGCTATCCAAGAGCTTAGAAACTTCATATATTTTGCAGGATTTAATTTTGTCCTCAGGAAAAGAATTAAGCTTTTTAGATGAAATCTTAAACAAACAAAAAAAAAACCCCAAACAAACAACAACAACAAAAAAAAACCACAACAGCAAAGAGAAAGAAAATAGAGAGAAAAAAAAAAAAAAAAAAGACAAGGAAAAAACCAACCAATAATAAAAAGAGCAACTACCCCAAAACATGTCCTTATTCAGACATGGCAGTGAAGGCATCAGAATCTTTTTTTAATGTAAAATAGTCTCATTTTTCCCATGAACTCCTGTTTTCCAAATATGGAAAATCCTTTCAGAAAAGGCCTGAGTTCATCCCGTGATCCTTGCTGTCATATTATCTCTGTGCTCTGTCACTTCTGCACTTGGTGACTTCCTGTCCGTTGTTTGATTCTGCAACTTTCCTATTAACAGCCCTTGATGGACTTGTTTTAGCATGTCTTTTTGATTCCCGTTATTCTTTTGATACCCAGACAATATAATTCAGTGTGTTTCACAGGTCAGTTACGTTTTGTAGGTAAAAGTACTCTGGTGTCTTTGAAGACTTCCCTTTGAAAATTTCATTCTATATCCCCTCCTTCCTGTACTGTGAAAAAGGCTGAGCATATGTTCCCTACTTATCTTCTCTGCGTCTTTCATGATCCTCTAAACTTCAGTCTTCCCTCTTTCTGTCCTCTGTCTTTTCCTTTTCATTGTTAAAAGGTGCTGGTCTGCTGCTTCTTGCCCACTGTGGAAGCTGCTTCAGAAATTTCATTGTGCTTTCTGCCCTCCCATCTAGAAGGAGGGGAAAACCTAGTTTGGAAGGATCCTCTGGAGGTCATCTGAGCCCACCTACAGCTGACAGCAGGGGTTTGGATTAAGTTATGCATTGGTCCAACAAGATAACTCTTGAATTAATTCCAGTAAGGGAGATTCCACAAGTTCTCTAGACAACCTGTTCCAATGTTTGGTTGTTCTCACAGTGAAGAACTTTTTCATGTAGTCTGATGAAATTGCCTTTTGAAGCAACTGATGCTGATCGCTGTGTCCTTGTGAAAAGAGTGTCTCCGTCTTCTCTATAACCCCTCTCTAGATATTGAGAAAATGTGATTAGACTCCCCCTCCCTTTCAGTTGAGTAAGCTGAGTTCCTTTCACCTTTCAACAGGCATCAGCTTGGTGGCCTTTCACTGAACCATCTCCAATACTCCAATGTCTCTTTTGAAGTGGGAATCCAAAACTGGACACAATATTCCAAGTGTGACCTAACAAATGCCAAACAAAGCAGTGATAAACTTTGATCTGCTGGTTTTGCTTTGGCTGTTGCAGTCAAGGCCCCACATTGGTTTTACTGCTACAAGGATGCACACCTCACCCAGCTGGTGCTTGGCCTGTACTGCTACTTGGGATTATTCCATCACAGATGCAGGATCCTATAAATATCTTTGTTAAATATTGTGCAATTCCTGTTGGCCCAGTCTTCCAACCTGTTGAGATCTCTGTTTGCTGTAGTGTGTAATTGATGCCTTAGGACTTCAATGCATCACAATATATACCTTGTTGTGTGTTACTCTGTTTTTTCTCATAGAGTGTGGAACTCTGTGAATCAGTGGAGGCATGGAGCCATGCTAGTTTTTACATTAGCATAATAATAACAAACAATAACAACAACGATATGAATATGAATATAGATACAATATTATATTGATACCATTTTATTATTATTCTTACCTATTATTATCTATGATTTGTTTATTATTAGTTGATAAAATTTGTTTTCTGTTTTGTTTTCTGTTCCTTTACAGGTTATCAATAATGATATATTTGCTTTTTTGACCAACACTGAAACTGACTGGATGTTTTCACTAAAATATCCATGTTGATTTTGAGATCTGTTTCATCAACAGCAGTAGCTAGTGCAGACCTAGCAGTGTATGTGAGGAGTAAAAGGGCATTTTTTTTCTCTGTACATATTCATTTGAATTTATCAGCACTGAATATCATCTATTATTTTATTGCCTAGTTTTTCACCTTTGAAAAGAGAAAACTGAGATATAATATGGTTGAATATGAAATATTACAGTTAAAACCAAGTTCTCAGTGTTTCTTATAACACAAGAAACACAAGTCATCAAAAGAGGTTGCAGAATTTTAAAACCTACAGAGATATCGTTATTTCCACACTATTTTACTGATGAAAGTACGTATGATTTCAATACTTATTTAAAACTATGTTTTAAAGTGATCTCTCAAGACTGAATAAGGACGAAACAGTCCAGACTCAGAAAGTCCCAAACCCAATGATTACAAAATTTCTTCATTTGACTGATTCTTAATTGTTTTATTACCATGAATATCTGTTGTTTGCCATTATCAAAGATAGAATACTGAACTATATGTTGTGACCTAGTATAGCCATTTCACATCACACTTCTGAAGATAACCTTCATCAACTGCTCCGTCCATCTTAGATTGAAGTTTCCTGAATAGATCTTTCATGTCTACTTAGTTCTGTTTCTAAAGGTGGTCAGGGGAAAAAAATGTAGTTCTTAACTGTAAAACATAGCCCTAGAACACTGATGAATAGCATACAGTCTGTTTTAGAGGAAGTCATTGTGAGAAAGTTCATTGCAAATAGCCAATGGAATGTGCAAAGAAATGTGTTGGAAAGATTCATCAACAGCTGCTCCTGTACAAGTGCTTGTTAAGTGTAGTAGTGATCAGGCTGTGTACAAGGAGCAAGCTTTTCCAAACTCACTGAAGTTTGAGATGAATACTAGATATTGACATAATTTTAAAAATAAACCCTTGGGAGTGTACGCAGACTGTATTTCTGAGCAATGTATGGCTAAAATAACTAGTGATGCTTTACATGACTTTATGTTTTATTTTTGGGATGTTACACCTAGGAGATTTGCACCTTGTGTCTCTATTTTTGTTTCCACAGAGCACCACTCCATTTTTAAGCTTGCCTTGTCTTCTCACAGACATAATTCTCCTTATTTGCTAAATATTTGTTACTCATCCTTTGGTATGCTTTCCTATAAGAAGGGCTTGAATTCTAAGATGCTTGTTGCTGTAATTTCTGACAAGTTGTCATATTTTCCTCTTTCATTAGCAAATAACTGGAAGTACACTCTTGGTTGGGTGTGGCAGATAGTTCAGGAATGTAGAATGAAGAGTTCCTCTGGTTTTGGGTTTGCTTCCTTTTCTGCTTCTAGGAAAGAGGGTGGACATGAGATCAAGAACTTTAAACTTCTACTGCCACTGAAGGAAGAGATCCTGCCCTCCTTCCACCCAACTGCTTTATGTCTTAGCCTGCATTTTCTCGGGTGTTACCACAAGTGTTTCTGGAAGGAACCAGCGTGGGTTACACCCCAAAGGCAGCAATGTTAGCTGAGAGATCCAGGGATACATTTGGTAGTAGCATCTGTTCATGCCAGCTTAAAGTGTTGACACTTTATCTTAAACAGGCTTTATTTGCTAATATTTGCAACATCAATGAACGGCTTTTACACTTCCAAATGGCTGTATAAATGGGTAATCACACATATCTACATTGCAGCTAATCCCTTGAAGTGGTACTGAATGACTAAACAAGTTATTTTTTTTCTTTTCTGTTTGATAGAGAAATTTTTAAAAAATGTGGTTTTAACAGTAGACCCTGTAAGACCTCAAAAAGTAGTATGTAATAGGTTAATTTATGTTTTTTCCCCACTAAATTGCTTGAATGTTCCCCTTTGAGCTGCTCAGTAGTGTAGAATTCAGCTTCTCCCTAAATAAAATGGTATCAGTAAGTACTTGTTAACTGAGGAGATGGCCTGTAACTGCACATTTAAGTTAATTTTAGCAACTATCCAGACAAATTCTCACCTCCTCCCCTTCACAGATATTTTCTAATTCCCTAGGAAAAAGGCATTAAAAAGCCTGAAAATGATGTTTCCGATTAGGGTGGCTTTCTCATATTTAAATTCTGTGTGGCTCTGCCAGATAATTGAATAAAATGTGATAAATTCTTTTGATCTTTGTTGAGATGATGTGGGCTGTAAATATTGTTTCGTTATACTGTTCACGTTGGCATAGATTGTATTGTGCCACTTATAGCTCCTTTGGCACAGCTCTGGAATCAAGAGTTCAGCAGTGATTAATGACTGAGAATACAAACACCTACTGTTGAGTCTAAGAGCTCTCTAATCTCTGCTCCTGTTCTTTCCCTCAATTCCAGCATTAGTTAATGTGACTTCTGTGAACATAGCAGTTCTGGTGACTTGTCATACAGTTTGTACTGCCAGCGGTTAGCATAGTGGTAGCATAGAGCTAATGATCATTAAATTCTCAGTTTTCTTAATTCTTGATTATTATTGTATCTCTGATGGCTTTTCTCAGTCTTGCAATTTTTTATTTAGTGTTTAATAGAGCAAAAGCTTTTAAACCTGTGCTAGAGTCTTTTCTCAGTCCTTGCACACTGTACAGTCATTTAATATCCTTTGATATGTTATGCCAATTAAGTGATATGTGTGTTAACATAAATATTTAATTGTTAAAAGAGAGATCACTTTGGCCTAAAGCTTTAATTGAATTAGATGCTTTTCAGATGATTGTCAAGATTAAACAGTCCATTATGAACATTTGCCACTGCAGGAGACTTCCGCTTATTGAAAGACAAAAGGGTAATTTCATCTAGTACTGCTGTAAACTGTACGAGTCCTTCATACTGATAAGGGAATTCTCTCTCTTTTAACCTTGATATGTAATGTAGTAATGAATTTATGAATCTTTAAATTCAATTGCATCATTAAAGTGGGGATATGATATTAACACTGCCAAGTAAATTAAAAGGATGAAAATTTATCTACATAGCAGCTAAAGAGATCAGAGTCAATACCAATTTGTCAATAATTACCATCGCTTTAAAAAACAAAACTAACATGATAAAAGTAGGCAGCTAGAGATCTTTATTGCATACTAACTGGAGTTTGATTAATTCCAGTGACAGGCTTCACAGGGCAAACTGGAGTTTTAGGGAAACTAATTTTCCTTGACACTGGGCTGCTGAGGCACCTAAACTATAACTCCCACAAAATGTGCTTGTGTTAATATGGAATCCAGTTGTTTCAATATCAACCAAAAATACTTCTGGTTGGGGGCAAAATGTTCCTGTATTGCAGTTTTGCCTAATTGTGTAGGCATCTTCCACAGATCAGAATCCTGTTTTTTTGATATGCTGTGGATTGTAGTCATGTATATATCTCACACTGAAAACACACCACAGCAGTTTCCTTCAAAATATAGTACAGCTATGCATAATGCATGATAAAACTAGAGAGATGTGCAATGTGAATCAAAGTTTTAATGTCCTAGTTTTCCAGATATTATTATCTATTCAGTGTGTTTTTAAAGGAGCTCTGATTAAAAATCATGTCAGCTGTGACAAGCCATAAAGCCAAGCACGACTTTCAGTGAGAACTTGAAAAAACTCTCTCTGAACAGGTTTTAATATTAAAATCATTATTGGGGAACCTTTTTCTTATTTTGCCACGGGTGGTGGATTACATCAATAGAATCCTACTTGCTGACAACATGTTGTCACTGAGCATCATAAAGCAAAGAAATTCAAAGCACAGTAGATTTCCTCTTTGTGTCTGACACAGCTGTCCTTACTCGAATGGCTGGTCTGTATTGGCTTCTTTGTATTTGTTGACCAGGTCTTCTAAAGAGTAGATGCAAAATTTCAACCAGCCTTGCCATCTTGGGACATGCTCCAAAGTAACTGAATGCCTGGCTTGACTTGAATTCTTACCTGCCCCCTTGGTCTGCAAAAGCACCCAAATGTCAAAGAGGCCGTTTGAATGTAAAATATACAGCTCAGCTTCACATCTGGGTGCAATCCTGTTGTGGGACTGCACATTCTCAGGCTACCTGATTTTTTCTCTTACCCAATATCAGACCACTGGAGTGTACCTGAAATTTTACAATAAATGCAGTTCTTACATAGGCTTCAGGCTTGTTGACTGTCCAGCCACACCCTGAGTTGCTTACTCTCTGGGGTAAACAGCATGAAAGAGTCAACAGTGTGACTGATGCTAAGGTTATGTCTATACAAGTGAGGAAGTCATATCTAGACTAAAATGGAAGTGAAAATCAAACACCTTGCTACTTCTTCAGGAATACTGGGAAGGGTTCTCTCATTAGTGTGAGAAGCTCTTCTATTTTGCTGTAGGGCAAATGCTTGCTTAAGCAGGCAGGAGGGTTTTCTCTTGTTCCTTGGTTTGTGCCCAAGATAGTGAAGGAATAGATTTGTGGAGGTCCTTTTAGGGTCCCAGTCGTGTAACAAGTTTAAAATGAATTATTTTAAGTACTTGGATAATTCTGTTGTCATGATGTTTTCTTTAATAAAAGCTATTTACTGAGCAGTGTATTATTGAGTGTATTTATTGAGTCGTAAGCAAAATTAATTTGTTAATTTCTGTATATTTATAGTTGATGGTAACTGGAAAAAAAAAAGAGAGCAGTGCAAAACTGCTTTATCTACTTGGTATGATTGAGAACTGACTCTGTTTTATTTAAGAATTTTAAATATCATTAAAGCAGTGGGCTAGAGAGGGTGCTGTTTGGCTGGGTGCTTTACTAGCCACAGATAAGGGAGGTGATAAATTTGTATTGAAATATCATTTGAAAACCTAATACACGGGATGAGTTCTTACTGGGTTATGGATGTTCATTGATGTCTTTTCTAGCTGTATTTTTTTACTCTATTGGAGACAGTAACAGGAGAAAAAGACTGGTGGGACTGCAGAAGCATGAGGGTCAGTATGAGGAGCAGGTTAAGAAAGTGGGAAGAAATCAGACCAGTGAGGGGAAATGCAAATATTTACTTACAAATATGTTGGCAGAGATAGGAGAGCCAGTGCTGGAGGACGCAGCAGTAAGAGGTGCCTACAAAATAAAGGAGCAGACTCGTGTAGTGAGGAGAGGTTAAGAAAAACAGGCACTTCTTAATTCCGTGTTCCTCATTGGTAAAGGTGCGCTTTGCAGCTGCGTCTCTGTTCTTGCTGAGTGGTGTGGTTGGACATGAGGCAGAATTGACAAGAGCAAGAGGGCCAAAGAAAACCCTTCCAGCTTCCCTTTCTCTTACTGCCCTTGTCCATGTCTGCCCTTACAAACAGAAGTAAAGCTGAAGGGCAGGGCATGTGCATTCACTCAAGGAGGTATCAACAGCAGCATTATAAGGCGGTTTTGTCAGAGAAATTGTGTGCAATGGGAACTGAGCTGTGCAAGACCAACCTGCAGTAGTAATTGAATCTAGTGCAGATGAGACTACACATGACAGACTGTGGAGAAGATTCCCCCAGGCCACTAAAAATGCCATTAACTTGGACATCTCCTTTACAGATGACCTTAGCGGAGATACCAGTCTTCAAAGACTTTGCCTGGCCATAGCATGTGAAAGGCTGCGTGGGACCTGCAGTAAGATTGCTTTTGATGCCTTCTGCCAATGGAGGGGAAGGCCGAGTGCACAGTGTACTGTGTACCACTTTTGCTTTCCCTCTGCATCCTCTCCAGGATGCTGACATTCAGCAAAGCATCGTAAGGGTTAGAGGTGCAGATTCAGCGAGCTGTCATTACTGGCTCCAGACTGAGTGAAAAAGCACCTACCCAAGGAAAACTCTGCATAGGAATGGCTCATGCCCCCCTTTCTTATTCCACGTTACCCTGGGGCTGTACAAAACATCATCAACACACATACACTGCTTTTAGCTCAATGCAGAATCTAATGCCAGCTGTCCTGCACTGTATAATCATGAAATGTGGGGAAAATATAGTGTTTGTTGTGTTCAAAATTCAGATTAGAACTTCAGCTAGCTGAAACTAGTGACTTCTGTGAGATTGAACTTGTGATCGTAAAGTAGTTGTGCATAACCACACAGTGAATTGGAGTAACCCAAATAAAGAAAAAAACCCAACTCTGAAGAGAGATGATATTTGGCATTTCAAAATATTATTCCTGCACATGTATTTCGGCTCAACTGACCACAAAGAAGGGGTTTTCTGAATACAGTTTTTGCAAATAACTATAAAAACCTTCTTTGTTTGCAAATTTGGAAGCCAGCTGAAAATTCAGCCTTAAGCAAATTTCTTCATAGCTGTGTAATCAAAAATGCCTGATAGCCTATAGAGAAGCTCAGGAAGAACATTGACCTGCACTGACAGCATTTGTGCTTTCTCTAGCTACCTCTATGCTAGCCCTGTGATTTGGTATTATGTGGGTGAGGTTTTCGTACTAGTACACAGGAAACCCTTGAACATGGAAAATAGTACTTACTAAAATAGATAGCATTCCCAAGGGGGAAACAGCAAAATTACATGAGATTCATAGAATAAGGAATAACTAAAATGGCCCAATTATTTAAACTGAGGTATTTTTCTATCAATATAATATCTTGCTGAGCTTGTGGAGCATAATTTAGAGTAGGCATTTTGCCTGCAGATCACGATATAAATATTTTATATGATCTCCCACACTATTAGAATAATAGAAGTAGTGTTATTTAATCCACTCCTGGCAAAGCAGATGCTTGCCAGAATGCATAAAGCACTCAAGGACCTGGTTTTGTTATCGTTGAAACTGGTTGGTAGAATGATTTATCTGGAGTTTGATTCCTCATTGTGGAAGTGGATTTGATGATGCTTGTGAGACACAATTTAAGGTTGTGTTGAAGCCTCATTAAAAAAACAAATGCATTGTTGATGGAAATGTTAACAATATGAGGGTGAAAAAAGCTCCTTAAATGTAAGCATGTTAAGCAAGAGTCGTGTCTGGGTAGAAGGGCTGGGAGAGACTGCACGTCTGCAAATTCTTTGATTTAGACTTAATAGAAATTTTGACCACAAAAAGTGAATTTGAATACACCTCTTGAAAAGCAGTTGCAAGCATAGGAACTACAAGCCACAGCAGAGAGCATGCAAGAGCTGTGATATCTTTGTAGAGATCTCATAAAGTATGTTGCAAGTCAGCAGGGGTGGAGAAGTTCAAAGTATAATAAAGCTTTTCCTAAAAATACAACCTCTGGAGTGTCATTTAATGCTTCTCTTGGCAGTCATCGTTTCTATTATTCTTTACCTGCAACACTCGTTTCAGTTTTGGTATCTGATATGCTTTGACTACGGTCCTTGGGCCTGCGGTGGGTATTTGGCTGTTACAGGATTTAGGGTAGGTGGTCCAAATACTTCTCTAGCTTCCTTTCCTACAAAGTGGATAGGAGATGAGTATTGATTGCTAAGCACCATAATTTTGCACACTACATCCAGGCTTTAGTAATCAGAATGCTAAAATCCGATGGGAAACATTTAATGCTATGTCCTTTTCCCCTGAGGTGATGGTGCCTAAAGCTGATATGCATAGGGAATAATGAAAAGATGACAAGGGTTGTGTGCATTTGTATGTGAGGTACTATATCATTCAGCATTTCTTCTGTCTATTTATGTTTTGTTTTTCATGCTTATTGTAGCTCTTATTGATGTGTTTGATAACATGGCATCAGCTGCAAGGCAGAAATGTTTACTCTGTTGGGGTTTTTTCAAACTTTTCAATGTAGATTAAAAAATTTCAGCAGCCCCTGGATGGATAGGCTTAAACCAAAAATTTACATGTGAGTAACAAATATTATAATGCAGATGAGCCAGACGGAGAAAAGGAAATTTATAATAAGGGACTACTCTGGCAGTATTAATCTGCCTCATGTAGATTGTGTGATTAATCATTCCGTGTCGCCACAAGGACTGCTGCTGCTGCTACTGAGCTCTGCCAGCAAGCGGGAAAATAAAAAGTGTGCATGGAAGAGTGGAGGGCAGGGCACACACAAGCGAAGACGAAAGGGACAAAAAAAGAACAGCTATTTGAAACTGGACATCTCAAGCCTGGTCAGTAGTGTATGTTATATATAATTCAGCCAATTCATTGGGTAAATCATTTCATATGCTCCATGAAATGCAATTTGCTTCCATGGCCAAGCATGACAAAGGTTTCACAGAACTGCAGTTGGCAAAGAGCTTTTCTAGGACAGTTAATTCAGGGCCTTCGAGATTGCTGAGGCATCTCGTCAGAACATTAAATAATCACACAATGTCACGAGGGAATATCTAATTAAGAGTCCAATTTCTCAAGGGTCTGAGTACCTGTTACAATGTGCCGAGAACCCTTAATTCCCACTGACAAGAGCAGCAGCTTAGGGTGTTCCCAGCAGGCATTTAATAGGATTGTGCCCTTACGTCATTTGGCTGGGGTAAGTCCAGGCCAGTCAGGTGAAGCAACAGTAATGAAACAAGACAAGATAATGACAAATAGGGTTACATTCCAGCAGGGGTATTATTACTTGCAGATGATGAAACATACCCAGGTGTGAAGTCCCTGTGAAACATAGGAAAAGATTTAAGGATGCATTCTTAGGGGTTAAATTTGTGCCTTTGAGAAAGATCTGTCTGTATTCATCCCATGCAAAAAGAGCTGTAAATGCAAAAGGAACCCTTTATCACCCCAGACCATTATCCTGTGTGAACAAGTAACAGAGTTCCCATCCGTGATTTGGTTTCCAAGAACTTTAGTGATTTAAACAACCCCATGAGGGTTATCTGCCTAACAAAGGCAGACAGCTTTTCATCTGGTGTTTGGAAAGCAGGAAGTTTGAGTAGAATAGGGAAATGGGGTGCTGAATTTCCCTGAGCAGCATTCTTGGTGTGACTCAAGAGGTAGAACAAAATATGAGGTGGACAGATGAAGACTTTCAGTAAGACTTTTCCCTCCTTCTTATATCCCTGCAGTTAGATAAAGGAGAAGAACGTTAGATGCAGCCAGGAGAGGATAAACATTGGATTTTGGCTTATGATGCTTCTCTCAGAGATGAAGGTAGAAATAGTATTCTTTTTTTGCCCTGAAGAAGCATTACAAAAAGGAGTAAATGAGTAAGGAGTTTGGCATTATGTTAAGCACTTTGGGGAGAGTGAAAAGTTAAAATTAATCTTTGTGTTGTCAGACTCTTAAGTGAGGAATGATGCATTAGACTACCTGATTTTATTTGATTGTTGGGAAACCAGAGCTGCAGTGCTGCTTCTTGAACAGAATTACAGGCTTCATTTAAAGACAGAGGCAAAGCGCACACATCATTCTGGAGTAGATCAGCATAAGCATTTTCTATATCATGAGTAATGTTTACTGGAAGAAATCAAATTACTCTTACACAGACCATCTGTTTTCTTTGCATGCAATCATGTAAGTGTTTTAGGACAAGCCATCCTTTTTAATCAATTGCAAATCTCTTATGGCAAGGCACTGTTTTCTGTAATAAAATCTATTTTTATGATAGATGTAAGAGTTTTAAATACTGGTTTCTCCTGCATAAATATAGTGTACATATTGTTCGTAACATAAAAAGAGGGGTGTACAGCATTAGTTATTATCTGTCAAGAACTTAATTTTAGGGCTTTTTGCATAGCCATTTTTGGATATTTGTTGGATCTGCAACTCACTGGTGTTCAACTATTATAGCAAATAACATAATGAGTAATAGTGTCCATTTATAGCCCAAGAAGTTGATTCCTGTCTACATTTAGTAAATGGAGTATAATAGGGTCTCTATTTTGTAGCATGACTGCTGCAATAAAAGTGATTACTATGGAACATGATTGTCCATTGTCTAAGTTCTTACACTTTGAAACACTGAAGAAAACAAGGCATGGCTTATTAAAAAATGAGCCTGTGGAATGACATAATGACACTAAGGAAACTTGAACTTGCAGTCCAAGAAGGAGTCAATGATAGAGTGTGATATTTACTTCATGTTTAAGGGTAGCTCATTCACAACTGTAATGGTCCCATTCATTTTAGTGGGTGCTGAATTGAGCCTACTATTTTATTTTTTTATCACTGCCAGCTGTCAACTTCCCTGATTCATCTATTGTCTTTGGGTGCACAGAGATTGCTCTTGAATTCAGAGGAGGCTGAAGGTCTGCATCTTTAGCAAAGTCTCTGATTTCAAACGCAGCTGTGTGATTGCAATGCCAGAATTTGCTCTGTATTGAATCAAATGACCCTGAAATAAAAGAAAGAAACAAGAACTGTAAGTAACACAATTGAAAATTCCCTGAGCAGGTTGGCTGTCCTTCTCAATGAGGTTGGCAAGCCTGAATTTCATTTGTTCAGACACTTTCAAATCAATGCTATTTTGTCTGAATAATTAAGCTGCTTACTCTGGCTTGAAAAGTGTATGGTGCTAAATTCTTGCACTATTTTGGGTAAACATGGAAAGGCAAAGAGGGAGAAACAGATGAACCATGCACCAGGAAAAATTATAGTGCCTACAGTCTTGTGCCATCCTATGGTACAGTGGAAGTTTCCTGCTCAGGGAAACATCAGGTGAAATGAAGGGCCTCTATAAGTCCTCTTGTGAAGGCTGGACTCAAAATCTCCATGTCCTCTCTATTGCCACTTACTCTAATGTCGCTTGTGAACTGACATTATGTGGCACAGGGAAAGCTGCCTTCTGAACTCTGCTAATCAATCCTAGCACCTGCCTAAACCTGCTCAGTCAAGGATCAGCTGAGAACTAGGGCATCAGTGATTTCCTTTTATCAGTTTGCATTAATTCAGTAAAAGGAAAAAAGCAGAACAAGGTGAATGGCTTATAAAATCATAGAGGTGATAGACAGTGAAAGATAAAACAAACTGTAATTAGTAGCGGTCTAATAGTTTTACCTGTTTGCATTTTTTTGTTGTTGTTGTTGTTGTTGTTGTTCAAATTCAGCATTCTTTCTTTGAGAAAATTATTAAAGATTAAATAAATTTTTACTTTTTACTCCCTCTGGTTTGTTTTTTTTTCTTATGTTCACTCTTCTTTAATTCAGATGGAAGAAAACTGCAGGCAAATTAAGTATGTCATAGAATCACAGGAATTTTTTTGTTAGAATAGACTTCTGGAGGCCTCTGGAGGGTACCGACAATGTCCTAGTCTAAGCAAGAAAAAAATAGATAACATCACTCACAGCCCTGTTCTGCTGAATTTGGAGTATCTACAAGGATGGAATTTGCCAGCCTCTCCCAACAATCAATTCCTCAGACTTCCTTTTGTTCCCCTAGAAGCTCATCTGGTTGTTTCTCATGTTCCTCACCAGTTTCAAATCCAGCTGAGGTGTGGCTTCCCCAATTTCACCCAAGCCATCCAGAACAAGGAAGTTCTGCATTGCTCCCAAGTAGCCTTTCCAGCCTCTTCATCCTCAGCTGTCCATCTGCTGTGCCTGCTTGACTTCCCACATGGCAACCTGGGAAGTCCCAGTGCATTGGGGGTGCTTCTTTTCAGCAAGCAGCTTCCTCTTCTGGGCCACTTTTGCTGTCTTGGCTTTCAGGAGACACTTTTCAGTTGGAGCTGTCAAAAAAGTTGATGCAAATGTTTGGCTTATATTTTTTGTGTCATTCTTCTTACTTCCATCTTCACGCCTCCAAATCTTTTTCAGCAAGATATAACAGGGTAAGGTGAAAGACATCAAAACAATCTATTTCCACTAGGTTGGGTTTTTTTAGTATAATGTTTCATTTGCCTGTGAGTAAATTTACTATGGTATTTTGATTTTTTTTTTGTCCTGTTGTTTTTGTTGGGTTTTTTTACCCAGAGCTTTGGAACAGTCACCATATGAGTTCTTTAGCAGCTTCAGTAGAATAGACACTATATTTTCCAGCTGTATGGCCTGTTTTTATCCAAGAAAGATATTTTCAAGTATTTAGCACTGTCATAGAAGACATTGGCCTATTTCTAAGAACAGTAAATGCTAACACTACTGCTTGCAAATTATCACATTTTTATTATCAAGAAACAATTCAGCAAAATTACTTAATTTGCTTAGTGGTAAACTATGAATTACTGTTGTCATAGCTACATTGTATTTTGATACAGTAGATTTGTTCTTTGAAACCATAATAAAATAATTTGCTCAATAGCAAGTATGATGCATATCTTAAATAACAATGAATTTCTTATTGCAATGAATATCTTAAAATATAAATACAGAACCACTGACTCCTTTTTAAGTGCAGTAAATACAGAATACTGCTGTTTATTTTAGGAATTTCCTGTGTCTCCAGTGCTGATTACACTGAAGTGGGAATCAATGACAATGTGCCATATAGGAGACTTTATTTATAGTAGCTTTATAACTGATCTAAAGTAAGACAATAGATTTTGATACCCATGACCTTTAATAGAAAACTCTCTGAAGAGAAGTTTCCAGTTTTACCTCTGAAGTAACCCCTAGTGAAAGTCCTTTGTATTTTAGACTTTGTGAGGGAATTAAATAATGACCTGTTCTTGGTTTCTTTCTTCCTCAGTTACTTCTGTATCTTGGCTATTCAGTTGACAAAACAGAAAAATTATTCAGGGGATCTCTACAAAGCTAGACATTTGCCCATTTCTGCTTTTTACTATGTTCTTAATTGCAGCATGTTTGGGGTTTGCATGTTTGCTTTTCTCTCCTTGACCTATTGCAGTCCAGTGGTTGTAGAGGATATGATCTTTGCGTGTGTTCCAAATTCTCCTCTTCCACCTCTTTACCAGATGTATTTTTGAAGGAAATGGAGCAGAAAAGTGCCATAGATGATTACCATGCTTGGCTTTAAACTGGTCTCCCTCAGCTTACTTGGTGGTACAGGGAGGAAAAGAGGGAAACAGAAATCCTTGGTCACAATTTTGAAATATATTTAGGTCTGAGCAGTTCATCCTTAAAGAGGAATAGTCTATAGGTATTCCAAAAAAACCCATAAACCAGTGAATAATCTTCATTCTGGACATTCTGGAGTGAAAAACAGTAGAAAAGATAGCTTAGAGAAGGTACAGGGAAGAGAACATGTGTAGAATGGTGAGATTGAATTAATGCTTCAGATCATTGTAGTATCTGAACATTGGGATAGAAACTGAAAGTAAATGCATTTAACAGTGATGAAAAAAACCCCTTATTTAAAATGTACTCTGTTAACTAGCAGAATTAATTAAACCATTGAAAAATGTCCTCACACACATTACTTCTCTACGACTAAATAGGGCAGTGTGAAGCATTTTGACCCTTACTAAACAGTAATTCCCCCAGGCTGCTTATTTTCAAACCAACTCTTGGTGTTTTTATTCCTCAACAGTAGCTACTGTTGAAGGCAGCAGGTAGGAGCTACCTGAAGTACGGTATGATTGGAAATTATTGTTCCAGTGCCTTCATATGCCACATTTGGTCTCTTTACCCTCTCTGTCGCAGGTAACTATCTTACAGACAGAGCAAGAAAAGTAAATTCACTTGGCTGTTCCATATCTCTGAGGAACCTGATGCATGAGTGGACTAGAGAAGAGAAAGACAGAAAAACTCCAAAGACCTACAGATCATCTGGCTGGCAGGGTGAGTAAATGTCCTGTCATCTCAGTCATGTGTTGTCAGGCACACAATGAGCGAGCCTGCTTTATCATTGCTTCAGAAATTACTTACTAATTGTGGAGAAAAAATAAGATTAAAATATGTTGTGTTTTCAAGACTCTGACACTGGTGCCTCACATGCAGTCAGAAGTACTAAGCCAAACACCTCCTATATTTGCAGTTTAAGCCTTGAACATGCATTTACTAGATAGGTAGTTCTGTGAAGGGAAGGGGGGTTAATGCATGCTGTGATGTTAAGGCTATTTTCAAATGGGGTAGGTGAAACAGAAATACCTATTACTGAATCAGTCCAAACTCCTCATGAAGCAAAAAAAAATCCAAAAGAGGAAAGAAAGGAAGAAAACTCATTTCCCCAGTGCTGTCTGTACTTAGATTCCTATGGATGTGAGCCTGTGTTCCCTGCTTTTCCTAAGCAACTTTTTCTTATTTACAAAACACAATTAAAAAAAATTACCTAGCTGAGAAGCAAACATGCAGTAGCCTTATGTGATAGTCAGATAGTAATTAAATGATCCCCTTTTCTTTCTGGCTTTGCCTGTTCCAAAAGATGGTAGAAGCAGAGACTGTAGCAGGTTCTGGAGCATTTCCTCCAGTTCATAGCAGTGAGCCAGGGGGTCTGTCAAGTACCAGCAAACCAATTCAAGGGAATCAAGAGTCACATGTACAGAGGATGACCTATTTTTCAAAAAGGTGTTGCAAATTGAAACAGGTGAAGAACATGGCAGAAAAGATGACCTGAAGATTACCTCAGAGTCCTCTGTAGGGTGGTTTGTGTCTCTGCAAAAGACATAATAAAAATGTTGCCTTCCTGCATTGGGGTGGTTAATGCTTCCCCACTGTATTTGGTCCTGCCCATTTCTGCACCCAAAACATTGGCCAGGCCCCATATGCTTCTGTCCTCTCTGGTGGGGCAGAAAAGCATGAGTACAGCAAACCCATTTTTCCTGCAAACCATGCCCAGTGTAAACTTGTTTTTAGAAAAGAAAAAAGTAGCTGAATTCCAGTTTTGGCTGTTTGAAGATCCACCCTGTCTAGGAACCATGTGACAACTTACTAAAGCCTACAACATGATAAAACAAAAATAAAAGGCACTCCACAAGACAAGATCTTTCCTTCAACTCCAACTTCAACTGCTCTCTGATAGGGGGAGCAAAACCTTGCAGTACAATAGTGCCTTTACAATTCATATTAGATATTGTGTTTAGTATATTAGGCTGTTTTTCTTAGCATATAAGCAATATTTTGACTTTGGCGAAAGTCTGCACTTTCCTACTCCACATTCTTTGAGGGCATCTGTCTAAATGCAAATGTTGTCTGGACTTTGCCTTATGCGCCAGTTAGAAAAAGGAAAATTTTGCTATTTTTGCCTTTTGTTGTGCTTTGAGTTACTTTGATTTCTGTAAGTACTCCTCTGAGTGTGCTGGAAGATGACTTCGGTGCACAGAATTTTTACAGAAATCAGGTAATTCGCTTGCCCACTCTGAACCCAACAGCAACAACCAGCCGTGTTCTTTCTTTTGGGACTCTGAAATCCATAGGAAAAGCTGTTCAGATGCTGATGAGTCACTTTTCTGCTCTAGCAGCTGCTTCTTGCCTCCTTGTGGAAAAGGAGGTGGAGCAGATACAGCCTGGGGGCACAGGTTTGTCGGTACTTCACAAATGACCGTGTCTTCAACAGTGTTATTACACTCTTTTTTTAATATATTATTGTACTTTCTAAGCCACCACTTATTTGCCCCTTAGTTTTCTACTTTATTTTATATAATATCTGTGCAATAGAGATGGACTTGATGTGTTTTGACACAGTGATGTCACCAAAATGAGGGCCAGTGTGACTAAGAGCAACAAAGGTGTTCAGTAAGATGTCAACAGAGTTGAAGATTAAAGTTAATATTTTTTTAATTCTTAAAACCATTTCTATAAGTATTGCTTTTGCAATTCACACATAATATCAACCTCAAATTCAAATCTTGTTGAAGCTTCATGAACATTACGACAAGGAAAATTAGATGTTGGCAAATGATTAAATGTATAATTAAAGGTTTCACAGTTAATCCTGTCACTGTCATGATTATGGTTTACTATTTTGTCTAAGTAATGCACTTCTTTTCTAGTGTTTTTTCTTTCCTTCATTGTTGTTAGCAACTGTATTAGTATGGTTAGGAAAGTTTTCACAAGGACAACAACACTTTTGTTCTCAGCTGCAAGATAGAGAGGAGAGTTAAATCAAAGCATAGAAGATGCAGTGCACTTCCCACTGCAGTTGGTGGGAGAATTGTGACATGTTTACACTGCTGGGCCAGCAATGCTTTAGTTGTAAGAACAAAGGGCAGGATGTAGCCTCTGTGCTTCTCGGCTGTCATATTTAGGGCTGAAACAGGTGTCTTCAGTAGCCAGTCCCAGGAAGGCTGGATAAAGACATGAAGCTGGGACACACAATCTCCCTCAGTAGTGCATGCCAGAATTGGGTGGAAACCTGCAAACGCAGCAGAAACAGCCTTGAAATAGCCCATAGCAAAGGCTGAGCAGCGTCCAGTGCCTACAGGCTGTGGAGTCCGGGCCCGTCTCCAGAGGTAGGTCCCCATAGCAGGATTTTTTAAAAGGACTCATCAGGATTCATGGGTGCCACAGCTGCCCAACAGATATATGGGACCTTGTTGCTTGTGTGAAACCAGTGGCTCTTCCCTCCCTTTCAAAGCTGCCCAGCCTCTGGGCTATGCTATCCTCTCTCTCCTTTCTTCCAGCTGAATGAAATTTGCAACTTCACTCTGGTAGGGCTGTAGCATAGCTAGTGAAACTGTCCCAAATCCTGTTTTCCAAACCAGCTTGTAGTTCTGCTAGACAGGTGGTGTCCACACTGCCTCCAGGTGGGGAGAGCCTGGAAATGGGAACCCTCACACTCAAGTGAGTGTTCCAAGTTACATTTGTGTAGTACAGAATACTACTTCTTCCAGCTACATCATAGAAAACAGGCCAGAGCAGATCTGAGATTTTGGGACTTAGGTGTTGATTCAGGCTCACAAAGGCTCTTGAACTTGAGATGAACATCTTGTTGCTGAGCTGGAGTTGTTTCTGGGACTTCAAAGACAGAGTGAGAACTGAATTTTCTGGTGATAGTTTTCATATTTAGATGTGTAAGTTTTTATGTGCTCCTAACTTCCTCTTGATCAAGAACCCACTTAAAGAAATAAGATTTATTCTCTTACCAACATATGGTACTAAGAGTCTCATTTTAGAGTAATTTCAACAAGTGTTATTTCCAGACTATTGCAGGATGAAATAGCTTAGATTTTATTTCTGGTTGGGCGTTTGCATTCACGTTAACTTCACCTAGTACTGTCAAGCTCAGCAGAAAAAATATGTTGTCATCTTCACAGTTTTAACCTATGACTTATAGATGCACCTCACAGCAATATTTAACATGATTTAATTATGCTCTGTTGAAAGTATTGTATTTTACATTCTCCTTACTATTGTATAATATTATTGTGTTTCTTCATATTCTTTGTCTCATTGAAAACACTGGGGCCATTTCTCTTGATCCTCTGCAACAATTACAATAGAAACTTCCAAGAGATGTTTACAGAATTGTAGCCAAATAGAAAGAGTAAAAATGAGTTTTCTTGAGAAATGGTTATGTAGAAAAGGACTTCTGTTTTGTCTTTCATCTTTTGTCTTCAGTATGTCTCTTTGGCTTTTGAGCAAGTTTTTCACTGTCATAATATTTTTCAGCTATTGTTTCTTCTTTTTTATTGCTGTTTGTTTGGTTGAGTTTTTTTTGGTTTGGTTTGTTTTGGTTTGGGTTTTGGGGTGGTTTTTTTTGTTGGTTTGTTTGTTTATTTATTTGGTTGGTTTGGTTTTGGGTTTTTTTGTTTTTAAGATAGGTAACCAGCAAGAAAATGCTGTTCCGGGGAGTTATAAGAAGTCATAACTCCAGTACTACCTTTCTTAATATCTTTTGAGGCTGATATTGATGCCTTTTGAGCAGATGTGTGTTTTAGGCAAGGATTTGTTCACATTAAACTTGTGATTTTTCCTTGAGTTGTAATAGCTAGTTTAAGATCTGGCAATCCACATGAGAAGTTCCTGTTACTCTACTTAATCACCAGACCTTTAATCAGCTGCCTGGCATTTTTCCCTGCCATTGCAGTTCCCGTTTGAATGAGAGGTCTCTCAAAATTTTGTAACAGCTTTCATCATATCTGACTAACTTAATTAGTGATTGGTTATTATCTCCTCTTCAGAATAATAATTAAATATGTGCAATAAATCTAGGCCTACAGAAGTACTGTGTTGTACCATTTTATGCTGCTGATATGAAACTGGGGGGTGTGGAAGATGCAACTGAGGGTTGTGCTGCCATTCAGCAGGACCTTCATAAGCTGGAGAGGTGGACAGAGAGAAACCCAATGAGGTTCAACAAGGGCCAGTGCAGGGTTCTGCGCCTGGGGAGGAATAAACCCAAGTACCAGTATGGGTTGGGGTCTGACCTACTGGGGAGCAGCTCTGCAGAGAAGGACCTGGAGTCTTGGTGGATGACAGGCTGACAATGAGCCAGCAGTGCCCTTGTGGCCAGGGGGCCAGTGGCATGCTGGGGTGCACTGGGAACAGTGTGGCCAGTGGGATGCTGGGGTGCACTGGGAACAGTGTGGCCAGCGAGTGGAGGGAGGTGATCCTGCCCCTCTATTCAGCTCTAGTGGGGCCACATCTGGAGAGCTGTGTCCAGTTCTGGGCTCCTTAGTAAAAGGAAGAAAAGGAGGAGGCCAAAAAGGTGATTTGGGGTCTGAAACGTCTGTCTCTAATGAGGAGAGACTGTGGGAGCTGGGCCTGTTTTGTCTAGAAAAGAAACGACTGAGAGAGGATCTCATCAGTGCATATATATATCTCAGAAGTGGGTGTCAAGAGGATGATGCCAGACTCTTTTCAGTGTTTCCCAGTGACAGGTTGAGGAGCAATGGCTGTAAATTATAACACAAGAAGATCCACCTCGACATGAAAAAGAACTTCTTTACATTGAGGGTGTCAGAGCACCTTCTGCCTAGGGAACAGACTGCCCATGGAGGTTGTGAAGTCTCCCTCTCTGGAGACATTCCAAACCCACCTGAATGCACTCATGTGTAACTTGCTTTGGGTGACCCTGCCTTGGCAGAGGGGTTGGACTGGATGATCTTCAAAGGTCCCTTCCAACCTTAACAATTCTGTGATTCACATCTTGCTATTATTTAAAGTTTCTTGGTGTAACTCATTTTATGGGTACAAAAAAGTAAGTGTGGCATCAGCTACCCCCTACAATGCTTGAGATTTGTAGTCTTGCACTGTGAAGCACAGGCATATATCACCCCACAACAAGATGAATGGTCCTGGTGGCTTCAGTGGGTTTTCAGCTTTGCATAAGTCACAGTTTAAAGATTGCAGCACTTGCCTTCCTCGCGAGAAGCTTCCAGAAGAGCACTGCTATGGGCTGCTATCCATAATATTTAGCCCTGCTTGTGCTTAGGAGTGAATAATTTCTGGAGACCTCATATACAAGCATATTTTGACAACACTATTTGTTTGGTTTTTTCATTTTTTAGAAAAATTCCTGCTTTTCATAGTAGATTGAACAGCGTTTGCTTCTTCTAAGCCATAGAAATCTAGTGTGTAAATTCATTTGAGCTTGAGGATTACTATCCTTTTAGTGTTTATGATCAAAACTGTTAGCAAGACCCTTGGGACAAACTCCTTACTGGAATGAAATAGCATGGGTTATTTGAAGTCAACTGGTTGAGCCATTCCAATATATAGTAGAAAGGAAATTGGCCTCTGGTCCTTATACCAGTGGAATATACTGGAGTTTTTACATATAGTACAAGCATATAAAAGAGTACAAAATTTGGAGGCAGAGTATATTTTCTGCTGTCTGCCTGACTCAGTACTAGAATCACAAAATCATTAAGGTTGGAAAAGACCTCTGAGTCTTTAAGTCTATTAAGTCCAACCATTAACCCAACACTGCCAAGTCCACCACGAAACCACCTCCCTAAGTGCCACATCTACATGTCTTCTAAATACCTCCAAGGATGGTGACTCAAAAACTTCCCCGGGCAACTTGTACCAATGTTCTCAGTGTAAAAATATTTCCCAAAATCCAATGTAAACCTCCCCTGCTATATTCTATAAGGGTTTGAGAGTTCTATAACATAATCCCACTGGGATATCTGCCCTGTTGGCCTTCCCTCTAAACATTCATAAACATTCAACCCATCATTAAGCTCTAGACAGTGAAAACACTCCCTATCATACAGGGCTACCCCAACTACCTTTCTTTCCTTGTCTATCCCTTCTTAAGAGCTTATAGCCGTATGGTTTGGACTCCCTAGATGCTACAGTGTTAAATATGCCATATTGAAAGTTAAGAGATAGAACAGATATTTTCATCAACTGGGAAATGTGCAAAGTTTGAGGTTTGTAATGTAGATGCAAAAATTACAGCTGAGATCCCTGAGAACGCATCAGATTAAAGTCCTGTTTAGGTATAATGGTCCTTTTTAATTCCCATTGTACATATTTTTTTCTTTTTAGCATGGAGGTGTTATGTGATATTACAGCTTGTAGAGGGATTTCTTGCCGAACAGGGGCATACGATACCCCTGGAAAGATTGGACAACCCAGGGTTGTTGAGGAAAAACCCCTGAACTGGCCCCTGGCTGCAGGTGAGCCTGGAGAGCACCTGGCTGCAGGCAGCCCTGAAAGTCCTTGGCAAAGCAATACACCGGTCAGCTCCCCCACGGATTAGAGGCCATCTAGAGGGACTGGGCGTGAATCTTTGCAAAAGTAGATATAAGCTTGTATAGTTGAACAATAAATGGAGAACAATGCTCAAATCATATTGGTGCATGTGTCGTTACTCTGGCCAGCTCTCCAGCACTCAAACCCCCCAAAACCTGGCGCCTGAACAGGGACTCGAGTGATTTTTCACTTAGATGCGGTTTGTTTTCACTTAAATGTGTTTTGCTTGAATGCAGCAAAACTGAATCATTGCACCAGTGGTGAGGAGCCTGGAGAGCTAGAGCAGGAGTGTCCCAGCAAAAAGCTGAGTGGAGCTGGAGACCGGAGCTCACGCAGCCGAGCGAGCCCCTGCAGGTAAGAAGCTATGGAATACTAGGCTGGCACTCGTCTCCTAGCCAGTATCCTCTCTAAGAAAGGCAAGACTGTAAAACATCAAGATCTCTATGCCCTAATTACGTGGGCCCGGGAACAAGGGTTTTTGAAATGCACTTTGCTTTTGTTCTCAACCGAAGAGTGGTGGGAAGTTGGAAACAGACTGCAGCTGTCCACAATTGAGGGTGGAAAGGAAGGTAAAGAAGCAAAAGCTCTGGGATTAACTTGGAAAGCTGTGACTAATACCCTTGCAAAAATGAAAGCAGAGAGGAAGGTGGCCGCCGCAGCCATGGAGGCACTGGGGGGTGGCAGCCCCGGAAAGGAAAGAGAGGGGGGTCTCACAGAGCGGCAGCCGGAGGCCAGGGCAGAGTCCAGGGTTGTGCAATTCTTCGGGCTGACTGCGGGCTGACCGATGAAGGGAACAACAGCACCCATACGTTCGCTGTGGGAGCTGCTGGACGCGACGGGGAAGAAAGTTACCCCAGAGACACCTGAAGGAGAAATGGCTGCAAAGGCAGAACACAGGCTCCCGACCTTGGGGGCAGGGCACGGGCAAGCAGAGGAGAAACGAGCGGTCCTAGGTCCCGGCCAAAAACGGCAGAGTGCCATTCCCCTCTGCTGGTCAGTGGATCATCGTCTGACTGCGAAGCAGCCTCTGCAACTTTGTCGCCTGCAGAGCCAGAGCCAACCAGGGCTGCTGGGGGTCAGCTCCAAGAGGAGGAGAAGCACCAAGAGATGATGCATGAATTAATGAAGAAGCTTGCTGAATTGTCTACACGTCAGGATGCGCTGGAGTCTAAGGCTTGCGAAACCATACCATCATCACTGCGGCGTCCCGTGGACCCACTGGTCAAGGCAGCCACCAGAATTCCTCCGTTCCCATCGGGAGAACTGGGCACAGGGCCTAGGGCCCCTCCCTTCCCGCAGGAGAGGTGCGGCCATTGCCTCCATCAGCCCGACGGCGAGGACTGATCCACTGCGAAGGAGATGGAACAGAGTTGTCCGTAACGCAATCATTGAAGGAGATTGGCAAGCCGTAGATGCTCTAGCCTGCCCTGTACTGATACAGGGGGACACCGCAAGGTGGGAGCCCCATGACTGGAAGATCTTGCAGCAAGTGAAGCAAACAGTTTCCACGCATGGCCTCCAGTCCGAAGCTACACGAAGCATCCTGCAGTGTATCTTTACAGCAGATGTCCTGTATGCAGAGTTGTTGTTGACCCCTTCACAGTTCCTGCTCTGGGAGCAAACATGGAAGCAGCTAGCACAAGAAGAAGCCAGCAAACACCAAGGTGATACGCAAGACCCACTGTGTGCGATCCAAGCCGACATGCTAACTGGGAGCGGGGCTTTTGGAGCGACGGTGATGCAGCTGACCATGCCCACAATCATTCATCAGTTGTCACAGACTCTTGCCCACAAAGCCTTGTTGTCAGTACCTGAAAAGAAGAAGTCTCCTCCATATGCAGCAGTCCAACAGGGGCTGTCGGAGCCATATGGTCTGTTCATTGACCGTCTGTCAATAGCCTAGAAGGATGCAACTGAGCTCTCTGAAGAGCTCCAAGAGCAAATGTTCCAGACCCTTGCCTTTGAAAATGCTAATAGGCAAACTAAGACGATTCTTGCCACGCTGCCCCAGGGAGCAGGAGTAGACGAGATGCTCATGCGTGCTAGCCGTGTGGAGCAGTCGTCGCAAACAGCTGCATTTACTGCAACGCTGCAGAATGTCCTGCAAAAGCAGGGACAAGTCATCACCATAGCTCTGACAGGAGGGGCGCAAAGTAAAAATGGGGCGAGGGCCGCTGGCCCACCTCCTGGTCCCCGGACGGGCAGAGTAGCCTGTTTCCGGTGTGGTGAAGAGAGGCCTGTGTAACCTTCAGGAGACAGACGACCCTATTAGAGATTAGCTTAAGAGTCTAGGTATCACCAGATAGCTGTGTACCTTAGTAGTAGAAAGCTGCCAATTGCTATTTGTAGTTATAATAGGCTTAATAGTATTTGGGTGCATTTTTTCTTGCATTAAAGCAGGGCTGCGAAAGATCATCAACCAGGCCTGGGTTGCCCCAAAAGAAAACGGGGGATGTGTAGAAGGACTTCTTGTGGAACATGGGCATACGATACCCCTGGAAAGATTGGACAACCCAGGGTTGTTGAGGAAAAACCCCTGAACTGGCCCCTGGCTGCAGGCGAGCCTGGAGAGCACCTGGCTGCAGGCAGCCCTGAAAGTCCTTGGCAAAGCAATACACCGGTCAGCTCCCCCACAGATTAGAGGCCATCTAGAGGGACTGGGCGTGAATCTTTGCAAAAGTAGATATAAGCTTGTATAGTTGAACAATAAATGGAGAACAATGCTCAAATCATATTGGTGCATGTGTCGTTACTCTGGCCAGCTCTCCAGCACTCAAACCCCCCAAAACAGCTGTTCCTTCAGAAAACATGGACAAAAAGTGATTTCTTTAGGTCACAAGGAAGAACAGACACAAGGGAAATGGTCCTTGCTTTCTAAAATGCACGTATTCTGTTGTGCATTGCTGAGTAACAGGGGACAAGCAGTTAGGAAGAGCTGATTCAATGAGATGTTTTTGTAGAGGAGAGCTAGCATTGTGAAGTGAATTAATGTGAAAATATTTATTGCTTACTTGTTTCCAGGCCAGATTTTTCCATCACAAGAACCTCACGGCACAAAAGTCTCAGGGCCCAAAGCAGACAGTTTTTCTGAGAGGGGATCATCACATTTTTGATCACTGAGTTCTTTAGGAACTTTGATAGGTATCACATAAAGCTTCTGGATGAAGCAGAGCATGTGCCATTTGACTTGATAGGGAGAGACATGCAGGGAGCTGGGCTGTTGCCCTGTACCTCTACCATGGCATCAGGCAGACCTAGTCCCAGGGTGAAATATTTGCAGCTGGTTTCTGCTGTTTCAAGCACAAGACAAAAATGCATAAAACCTGAAGCTGTTCCTCTAGCTCTCTCCTATTCTACTGCTCTGTACCCAAATGATATCATTTATATGCTTATACATATATAATAAATATATAGCATATACTTGCTACAAAGGAACAAAATGCCATTCCCAAGAGCTGATGTAGTCAGACTGTCCTGGAATTTATAGCAAGGACCAAGTTTTTTGTAGTAGTATAGCACACCAAGGTTGAGGACTTTTAGCAGAATGGGATGTACTCAGCAAAATAAGTGATGTTAACTTTAACTATTGTGTGAAGTACCTTGTATCTCACTTCCAGATTTTCAATCAAAACCCTATAAAAATTATTGTAAACACTTCACAAATATTATTGGGTTAATCTGGACTGAAGAAGGTGTACTAGTTTGAAAACAAACCAGTGGGAGGCACCAAGTCAGAATAACAATTTAATGGAAATTAAAGAAAAGGAAAAAATAGTAAAAGAAAACACTGGTTCAAACTGACAGAGTCAAGATACAACCTGAGTCCCTGTTAGGCAGGGTGGTGGTAGCAGTCTGGTAGAATGGTGGCTGCAGTCCTCTGAAGCAGTGATCCTGTAGTAAAACAGTCTGCTCTTCCTCAGGAAGTCCAGTGATGACTGTGTAGCTCCAGTGGAAAGGGTTGTCTCTGGTGTTCAGAGTCCCAGATTATATCCACGATGGGATGCTTGGTTCCTCCCTCTGGGTGGAGCATCTCACAATGGGGTAATGAGTCATGAGGCCAAGTGTTGATTAGGCTCATTAACAGAAGATAGTCCGGAGGGAGTTATCTCTGAGTCATGCGGAAGGACAATGATGGGCCATTAACAGCAAGATAGTCTGGGGGGAGGAGGCAAGGAAACACTGCCCCACCTAATTTCAACAGCTCCTGAGGATGGTAATAGAATACACTGCAGCCCAGGACAGAAGGAAGCACAAGTGTTCTGGGACTTCATCACAGACCATTTGGTGTAACAGAAAGGCAACATTTCTCTTTCTAACCATCTAATGCATACAAAAGAAGACTAAAATTTATTTCCCAAAAACCAGTAACAGCTACTTCTTCTTGCTTACCTCCCACTGCATCTACTTTGATGAAATAATTGCATTCATTCTTGCTAAAATATTAACATGAAACCATTAATATTTGCATTTAAAGCAGTGTGTGCTTGAGCTTTGTAGTTAATACTGTGTTAAGATGGAATATGTTATTTCATTCACTCTTTTTGGCAGCCCAATGTTGTGCATAGAACTGAAGTTCATTAAGTTGCTTTTCCAATTATGAGCAACAAAAATGCTTGTTTTGCAAGACATAGAGTGAACTTGAGATATGATTATTTAGTATCATTTGAAGATTGACAGCAAGGTAGCAGTTTCTCTATGGTATTTTCAAGTTTTACATATCTAATGTTTTTTGGTGGGTATGAACTGAGACTAAACAGTATGGCAGCTTTTTTAGTGAGGCTTATTCCTTTTTTCTTATTATACCCTTTTGTGGAGTGGAAGGTGGAAAGTAGGTAGGTTAAATGGAAATCCCTGGGGAATTTTTGAGGCTGAATGAAAGAAAACCAATTCTGTTGAACTTCATAGGAGAATGATTGGCTTCCTCACTTGTGTGATTGCCTCTGGCTGTTGTATTTAAGAGGCAGTAAAACTTCATTGACGAGCAAAAATAATCATTTGGAGCAATAAAGATTGGAGGTTAATGACAATGAGGAGCAACTTAAGTAAATGAGGAAAGCCAGTGGGAAAGGCCAGAGTGACTGAAGCAATATTCAAGTGAAAAAAATAAATATGGGAAATGGGAAGAAAGAAAATTGGTATGATCAGGCTGGTAATATTTTTGTTCCCACAATCTTTGGCATTTATTCACTGTGTGGTGTTCATGCACATAAACAAGCCTCCCACCAGTCTGTCTCTCAGTGTATCTGACTCCACTTAATACATTAAATTTTTCTCCACGCTTACCAATACTTTTTGAGAAAAATACTCTAAAATGAAACCCATAGAAACTTAAATAGTTTTTTGTTAAAATGGAGAGATCCTTAAGTAAGCAAATGAAATAATAAATCCATATCTTCACTGTTCCCTAGCCTTTCGTCTTTCTTTTTCCTCAAGCAACCCGGGACTAACCTGGGAGATTTTACTGACTTTAAATGCATTAAATATATTGATTTGCAGAAAGCTTTGGCGCCAGGCTGTCTGTAGCCTGTGTCGTGCTGTCAGAAAGGAAATGCTCCTGCTTTTGTCTACAGAAAAAAACAAAATGAAAAACATTATCCTAGGTTCAGATTACTGTGAGAGCTGGAGAGGCCAGGGGAATTGGCTAATAGCAGATATATTGCAATTAGGGGGGAAGAACTTGGCTAAGAGCAGCAATGATTCTTTTTAGCATCTTAGAGAAATTAAGTGTGTAATTTTTGAAAAGTCATTTGTCCAGAAATAACCTATATATTCACTATATACCTACTCACCAGGCTCAGCAGCATTTTGGAGGGGATACTTTACATATCATTTCCTATTTATAACACCATATTCTTTCTTCATAATGAGGTTCACTCGAAGTCAGTCCAGTCTTCTTTGAATTCTGGACTAGTTTCAAGCTGTGAGTGGATCATGTAAAGCCACTCCTATTTATCTTTTCTATTTCAGTAAGTTGCTTAGGTTCAGTGATTTGCCCCCTTGAGCCTCTTAGTGCTTAGTCAGGTGAAAGGTTAGTTACCCAAATACACTCCCCCTGCACTTACAACTCATACAAACTATCCACCACCATCTTCTCACAGGAGCACTAAGTCAAGGCTTCAGCCACAACATGGATTGAATCGTTGTTGCTTTCCGTCAGAGAGTTTAACTAAAAATAATGTGACTTTGGTCAGTGAAATCAATCTGGGTTCACCAAAAAGAGTTAAAGGGATGTGACTGCTGTCCTGAGTCACTTCCTACTCCATTAAATAATGACTTTTTCCATCAGTAATTGCCTGAAGAAACTCGTCCTTTAATCAAACTTAAATGGGAATTCTAAACACCTATTGCACAAACACATCCCCTTAGAGTAACCACCACCTTAACACCGCACAAAACTCCCCTCTTCCCACCAGCAGCCACCCACAATTCCCTGGTCCCATCACACTCCTGTCTTTCCTGCCAGACCACAGTGAGTTTCTTACTGCATTTTGTCATACTGAAGAACATCTTCTACCCCTGTTACCAGCAACCCTTGTGCTTGCATCTCCCTGTGCAAGTTTCATGTAGCCACAGGCACCTCAAGTCCCTGCCTCTTCCCTCCTGAACATAGTGTAAAGCAGTGCAGGGAGTACCAAGAGGAGTGGCAGCGGCATGGCACCCCTCTCCTGAGTTAGCCATGTTGGATCTGAGGATTAGGCATGATTCTGGGTGCTGTCTGCTCTTCTGATATGAGAGTAGGTTTGAAGTTTGTGGGGTTTTAAAAAAATGCTGCTATAGGTATGGTCATCCTTTTTTTTTTTCATTTCTAAAACATTTTTGTAAGTATCAAAACTCTTATAGTAGTCCAGACCTCAGTGCAGAGATTGCAACTGCTTTATATTTTTATTTTTACTTAGGTAACATATACGCTAATATACTATACAGTCTTGCCTAGAAAATTTCCTTGGGGATCCATTTTTCTGAATGTCAGTGCCACCTTCACAGGTGCTGCTGCTTTGTTTTCATTAATTCTGATATTTGATTATCCTCCCAAAGAGGAGAAGAACCTTCCTGTATGGCCCAGGTGAAATGTCTCTTCTCATTACAGCCAGCTCTTAGCTGGTGCCTACCAGGCAGCACTAGGGTTTATTTATGCTGTGGAGCTCTGTGCAAGCAAGACAAGCAAACTCTTCTGGTGAGGTAAACCTGCATTGCAAATGAAAGTGGTGCGTGTTTCCTAGATTATCTCTGATTGTTAGTTACCATAAGTATATATAATAATGTATAGTTTCCTAAAGGAAGTGTGTTACTAGATTTTTTTTATTTGTGTTGTCCTTGAGCTTTGAAAGGAGGTATTATACAGTGCATTAGTAAGGGTAGTGCTGGGGTGTATTAAAGTTATTTTCTGTTGCGTAGATGTAGAGCATTCTTTCTGTGGTAGATAAAGGAAGAGGGAATGGACGTTGTCTTTTTCATTTTTTGCTATCAGGACAGAGATGATTTAATTACAGAAAACAACAGGCCTGCTTAGTCTCCCTGGTACTAGTGTCTTAGGGTAAGGTGAAGACAAAAGAGGTTGAGATGTGGGTGAGATGGGGAAAGGAGAGATTTGACATTGTATCTTGAATTACTTGAACACTGGTACTATTTGCTCTTTGATCAGCTTGACCTCTGCTTTTTAGTAGAAACTCAAATTAGGAGCATGGGATTGGAAAGGACCTCCTAAGTAATGCTGTCTTTCCTCTTGCTATCACAGCTGCTGTAGTATATAAATCTCTGAGAAGGCTGTTATAGTATATCTTCAATTTAGCAGGGCTCTTTGCTCTTTTATAGGCTGGCTGTTCTGTAGCTGAGCTTCTGTGAAAATTGGAAGCCTTCTAATTTTTGTCACTAAGGCAAGTTCAAAGCCAGTTTATTCATATTTATTTTACTGCTAATAGTGCCCTTTATCTTAAATTGTTTTGGCTTTTTGTTGTATGTGAAACTTCCTCAGGTTTGGTTTTTTGGTTTTTTTTTGGGGTTTTTTTTTGTGAGAATTGACAAACTAAGGTCTTTGAAATGTGTCTTTTCAGGTAAGTGAGGTGGAGAGGTGGGTTTTTTGTTTGGCAAATTCAATTAGGTGTTCTGTCTACTTACTTTCTCAGTTTTTAAAAATTGTTCTTGTTTTAGGATGTGTCAAACTACTACGACTCAGCATTTCAAATTACTTTTCCAACAATTTCTACAGAATCGATACTTCCTAATATAGAAACATTTATTGATCCACCTTGGGTTCTCCTATGGAGACAGAGCTTATTGGTAGCTTGTAGACTTCTGGAGTAAGGGGAGATTCATCTTTCTTTCTGCGCCCGTGTTGGAAGTGGCCACTTTGGGCTTTCTGTATTGTCGCTAGAGAGAAACAGGGCGGGATTAATCTGACCTATTTTAGTCATCTGATTCCAGATAAAAGGGATTGCACCCTAAATCTCAGAACCATTGAAGCCTAAGGTCATCCTTTGATGAGAATTTCTGTATTTTATTAGAATAATCTTGGTTCTTCTGACTGGCAAATTAGCTCCTGGTTTAGAGTGGTAATTCCTGTTAATGTCTATGGGTGCAAAGGAAGCACATTATAATGCAATCTTACTACTTCTCAGTTCTTAATGTGTGATGTCAAATGACAAAGACAAAAGCTAAGACCTGCTATAGACCTGCTTGTACTAAATGGACTTATTTTTTATATATTTCTGAAATACTACCTTTGGAGGGCTCATTCTGCTCTTAATCTTGCAAAAGGTAAAGAATTTTAAACTTCCTCTAAGACTTGAAGGCAGGAGTTCAATGTTGGCAGAGCAGGAGTGTCTCAGATATTTTTTTTTAATGACATCTCTTAGATGTCAGACAGGGCAGTGGGACTTGGCTGCTGCCAAGGAATAGGGAGGCTGACAGAGGAGCCCAGACAGCGTAAAACCTTCTTTTTAATGATTTTAGCAGAAAAATGCTTTCTTGCTATTTCACCTACTAGATAATATTCAAGTAATGTTATTGAGGACCTAGAGTAGCTCAAGGATTCTCAGGCTTGGTCAGTGCTATGCAGACCTTGAAGAAAGTACAAAGGTGTGCAAAATGCTTGAAGCTCAGTTTTCAATCTCACACTGAAGCCAAGGATAAGCTCAGACTTGTATTGATTTAATTTTCTCTGTCAATCTTTTTTCTAAGGAGGCAACAATGTCTGTAAAGTCTTGCTGAATGACAGTTATTCAGAATTATTTGTAATAGCCTGTTTGGAAATGCTTCACAGCTGTCTGCAAGCCTTGTAAGTACTGTATCAGGGAACACGCTCAGAGCTTGTACAAGGCTATCAAAAGTGGCTTCTCCAACACATATCCTGGTAGTTAGTGGTGATCATAAGAGCTAATGAGTCTACTTGTACTTTAAAATTTGTCTAGCCTGACATTCTTCCCCTGCCCAAAGTGGGATTCCTCACCCAGGGGAATGACTGCTCCTTAATTCAGGAAATATTAGTCCCTCAGGGCTGGAGGGCAGTTCAGGCTGGGAAACACTTTCCACTTTTCTGGGAAAAGGGGGAGCATGTTCCTTCATTTGTAGACAATGTCTGTTTGGAGCTGCTCTGATACAGAGAGGTGACATGGATAAGAGGAGCAAATGCAGCTGAGACAGCCCAAAGCCTTAGGGCCAGGGTGGGGCAGACACTTGTGTTCTGTGGTACAGGCATTCAAAATTCATGGAAATTCTGTTATTGTTATGAAATGTAAAGAGAATGAAATTTCACGGAGGGTGTTGAAATACCTTAGGATTAGGTATTTTGTCTTGCTCACACCAGCCTGTGTAAGTGGAGGTCCCACCGATAGGCTTGTCTGCCAAGGTAGAAAATGAAGCATACAGCTTTTGTCTTGCCACTTTTTAGGTTTTGAAATCTTGATTTGTTTATTTTTGAGGCAGAGTTGCACTTTCTGAAATAATGATAACTTTCATCCAATTGACATCTGCTGATGTGATGGTTGAGTGTCATCTTGATGACTTTCGAATGGGCAAAACCAATTTTATTGTTGAGTCATCCTTACTCACAAGTCACTCTGTTGTTTGGCTTGGCATGCATGGGCTTCACAATTGTGTTTTTGTGGGGTCAGAGCTGACGGATGGCATCCGGAATCTGTGTTCCATTTAGAAGCACCTGCCAGAGCTTTCTCATGTCACTGCAGAATTTCTCTACTTCTTTTTCCTTGTAGTTCCTGTGGTTGTAGAACTGTGGTATGACAAAGGGGCTTCCTCCACACCCTGTGGACAAATATAACAATTTGGGCTCCTTGTTGTATTGGAATTTCCACAAATGCTACTAATCTGTGTAAAATCACCTGAAGCGGAAAAAATTCCACGCAGCAGATATCTGAGAAAGGGAATTGGACACTATCAAGGCTGAAATGCATGCTTTAGGATGTACTTATGTAGGTTCTATAGTACTGCTTATTTTCAAACTTTTGGGATTTGAAAACTTTAGAATATTCTCTGCAGGCTGTAGTATGTGTTAGTTCAGAATCATGTGTCTGTATACACATATGTAAAAACATGGGCTAGATGTGTAAACTGATATATCTGTTACTTGAAGGTCTCTTAAGGTATCCCAAGTCTGACCATGTGAGCTCCTTTCTTTGGTCCTCTAGCAGTTTCCCACAAACAATGTGCTCTGCTTCTCTCTTGTGGACCCATTTTCTCACCTCTTGAATTGCTGGAAAGGTGCTGATACTCCTCAGGCAATACTTGGGACAATAGAAATAAGAACATTGTGAACACTGATGCAGCTAGGAAAGAGGAAGGGGCCAATCCACACTGTCATTCTTTTATAAAATACAAGTAATAATTTCTTACTGAAAGAGATGAGGATAAGGAACTAAGATAGCTACTTCAGGTGTAAAATATTTTGACTACTGAAGCTTTTAAGTGATGAGTTTAAGGAGATGTAATAATTTGCAATAAGGTCTCTAGACATTTTATGAAGGAGCAGCGTGGATGATTCTAGCTCAGTTTTATGAAACCATTAGAGGTTTTGAAATATGTAATTTTGTGCTCAAAGGAAAACAAACCTTTGGACAGTACAAAATTAGTTCATGTCAAAAGGCCTATTTTCAGTCCCGAGTCCCATTGATTAAATATAAAAGATGTTGGTTGACAGTGTTATAGCATTACTGAAGTATTTCAGCTTTTATAAAACAGTATGTTTGGCAGAATATTTATTGTCTACCCAGACCCTTGTGGTTATAAGACCAACCGTCTGAGACAGCTGTTGCAGACAGTATAGACTGGTTAGACTAAATGATTACACTACATGCTACTCAGATTTTTGGATTGATTTACAAATGTAAGTAAGTATTAATCACTTTTATTTAATATATGTGTATATAAAAGACTCTTATTCTTTGAAGTGTTAGTTTGGATATCAAAGGTAATTTAACTTTTAAATGGATTTAGTATTCATAAACTGTACATCAGCTGAGAACAATATGAGTCCCTTGTTAAAATGGTTCATTAAGTATTAGAAAAATACATTCTAAAAGTAAGTTTAATATCAAGGTAAAATATAAGGTCTGGGTTATTTTTAGTGGTTTAAACTTCCATATGTACCCTCAAGTTTCTGAGGGATCCCCACATGAGAGACTGCTTACTAAACTGTAGTATGACCATTGTTTAACACCTTCTTCCTATTCATTGTCAAGGGGTTTTTTATCTCCTCAAGATGAATTGGAGTATGGGACCTACCTATGAAAACTTCCAAACAAGAATAGTGCTTCCTCACTAAAATTTACCTGCTACTTGCTTGTTTTAATCCAAGGTATCACATGTTTGGAAATGTTAAATGCAGATTTTGTCAGAATAAAATTACCAGATTTTTGTCAGAATCCTGTTGTGTTTTAATCCCAGCTGTCAACTAAGCCCCACCCAGCTGCTCACTCACTAGCCCCCCAGTGGGATGGGGGAGAGAATTTATGAGACAAAAAAAACCCCCTCAATTCCAACTTCTGAAGGCCAGTGAAACATAGTGTATATATGTGGATTTTTGAGCCACAGAAACCCTCAAAATGTGCATTTGTTGCTTTTAGTACAGGTCAAAGGTGTTTTCTGGAGGTTCACAACCTGCATGTGTCCTTGCCTACATCAGTCAAAACCATACCTGCACAAACAAAAGCTCTAATGCTTTTCTGTTCCTTTGGAAGCCCTATGACCATCACTGCAGGAGTTGGAGTTTTAATTTTTTTCTGTTCACAAGAAAAGGTAATATCTTGAGAATCTATGTACCAGGCAGTGGGAAGTTAGCACCAGGCTCTCACTCATTAAATACAGCCTGCCACTGTTAATGTAAAAGAAGGCTTTTCTATCAATATCAGGTCTTAGTGACCCTAGCAACTGTGAGAATTTGGGGTCATAAATGTCGTTGTATGAAAAATCCCTGTATGTTGTATGGTCTGGTCCCATATCTGTTTTTAATTTCAAACCTTACTTTTAGGAATGCTTCTAAAATGACAGTCTCTGCTGAACAGAAATAGGCTCACATTGCTTTGCTAGGACGAAGACAGACATCAATATTTCTGCTTCGTTGTAGAACCTAGAGCCACCTTTTGCTCTAAGAACTGGAAATGTAAATCTATTTCAGCTACTTAGGATGCCTCTGTTTCATGTTTGTACAGGATCAAATATTGTGGGGTCTGGGCCCGTGATTAGGATGTCTAAATGCTGTGGTGTATAAGCAAGAATAGTTATAAGTGGAAATTTCTGAACTGGCTGTAACAGCCTCATTCCCAGTGACTTGGCATATTGAAAGTGTTCATCCTGTGATTCTGAACTCTAAACATGTGATTCATATATTGCTTAGGTCATAATGGTGAGTGACTGGCTCAGTACCAAGCAGCAGATCTAAAGCAAAGGAGACCTCGCATGAGAGCAGGCTTCCAGCTCATTTAGACCAAAGATGCAGTCTAGGGCCTTTCTCAAAGTAGTCACTGCCAGTTTCCTTCCACTGAGGGGATGACAGTCCTCAACAAAGTAAGAATTTTTTTTTTTTTTTATATATAGGTTGCATCCATTCTCCCACATCTTTGCCTTTTCAATGAGCATCTTGGCACATGAGAGAAAGGGTTAAAATTTATTACTTTTTCCTATAAGACCCTGAGAGAAGACATAAGGAGGAGATGTAAGCAGATCCATTTCAACCTTAGTTAAGACAGCAGTTCTTACCAAGTATGTGGACAGGTTGCATTTGGAGATAAAGGGATGGGTATTTTAGGTTTCTTTTGGTTTTGTTTTTTTAACAGGTGCTATATAGTATACTTCAGGGCCTCAATAAAGTGTTCACATTTCTGTTTTTGTTCCCATTTTGAAGTACCGAGAAAACAATTGCATTCTTTTTCCCACTTTCCTTCTGGCATTATTATAATAAATTTCCTGGGCAACTTCTGAGATAAATGTAACAAGTGTTAGCACAGAGCTATTAAATCTTCTAAGACTGTGAAATAGCTGTTCCTGTCTGGCCATTTGCAGCCTTGTAATAAAGCATGTTTTAACTACAAAATCTATCAAAGCTATAGAAAAGTTCTCACATTCTGTTTTCCCATCGTACTCCCTGTTAAGCCTCAATGTATGAAATAACATCACTGTCAGCTGTAACTCTAGATTCAAATATGCACAATTAAGAGTGTAATAAAAGTTTTTCTTTTTATTGTTTCAGCATAGGACTCAAATGATATAATCTTTGTTGTTCCATACTAATTTTGATACTTGTCTAGGATGAGGTCTAGGACACAGGTGCTGTTTTCAATCATGTTTTGTACCTGGTAGTATAAATTATTACTGGCTTTGGTTTAAGCTTAGAACTTGTTCCACATTGTACTGTTTAAAGTCTATTCTCTCTGTAAGATCTGTTTTGCACTTGCACACAGCACATCTTTACCACAAGCATGCAGCAACTTGTTATTTCTAGCCCATTACTCTGCATAATGAAATGCATGTGATTATGACATTTTGGAGACAGGAAAAAATCTAATACTAGTTTGAGGCTCTTTTAGCGGTGAGATTTTCCCTTTCCATTAATTCTACTACAATGATGATGTGACTTTTTAAAGGAGTAGGATAAGGATGTAGATGAGGAATTTAGTCCTGCTTTATCTTCAAGCGCTGCTTATCCTTTTTTCACTTGAACACCTTCCTAAAAAACATGGTCCACTAAAAATATGTCTCTAGCAAATGTAAAAGTCTCTGCTAATTTTTTTTTTTTTTTAATTTAAGTCCCTAAGTCTTTGGGTTTTTCCATCCTGCATCTTCAGATCCACTGATGTTTTATTACAATGTTTTAGATCCTTAGGGCAAGCTAAACAGTTGTGTTCAATGTTATCTCCCAGTTTTTCTTGCTTTCCCGTTCCCTTCTGCCTTTAAAATTGAGAAACAAGATACCTGCTGAATTTGTCCAAGGGTAATTTTATTTAACTACTAATTCCATTTTCAGGAAGCTTTAAAGCCATGTTCCCTTACTGTTTTGTAAAGGAGTAATGTGAGTATTACTGAAACCAATAAAAGCATTTTCCTGAATTTAATTTCTCAAGTCAGTGCTCCATTAGTAATTTGAATAATTCCACCCTACCCTTTGCCTTTTCCTAATGCATTATTTAAGTCCAGCTGTTGTGTGGAGTGGGATACTATTGTTCTCTAAGCAAGTCATTTTATTCTTGGGTTACTTTATTGGATGAATTTATAGAGTCCTACCATTACACAGACTCTTCCCTCTTCTCCCTGGCAGTAGCTGTATCTGCTCTAGCCAGATGTGCAGCACTGCTGCCCCTGCAGAGATCTGAGCCATCTGCTCTGTGTCAGTTGGACATACCATCATTTCTTAAATAATTAGGTGGTCTTAACAACAAAATTAAGACACAGTGAGTGACATAAGCTGCAGGGAAAATAGATTTCAGACTGCAATTTCTGCATACCATTTTGACTCCTTTAGTCAATTACTTCTCCAGTAAACTTGATATTTAACTGTCCAGTGAAAGAACATGAGTATGCTTCTCACACAAACAGAAAAGTAAGAAAAAGCCTGGCTTTTACCCACTCACTTTCGGTCCTCATTGCTCTTAAAGGGCTCAGCCCCAGAGTAACAGCCTGATACCTGCCTTCAGCTGTGAGCACAAGGCCTGGGGTGGGGTTCAGAGGGATTATAAATCACAACAGAGATTTATCTTGCTCTTCTTACCTCCCTTCTAGCTGGTATGTGGTGTCAGGTGTTTTACAGACCTACAACAACAGTCTCACTGATGAACAGAGTATTTGTTTCCATCTCAAATAGGGAGAAAAATATTGGTTTCTTAACACTGCAACATCGCAATTTCCAGAAAAGTAATTTCGAACCATTTCAGGGAGTATAACAATGTATTAGTACAAACTTCTTGACAAATTGTAGCTTGGGTGCTTGCAGAATAGAAGACCAAACAACACTAGATTATAAAGAACAAAATAGTGCTGATGCTGAAGTATTTTTCTGTTGTTAGAAATAAATTATTTGGAAACATTTCTGGAATGGGATATATCAATCTTGATTTTGCTCCTGTGGTGTTGTGGGTCCACTGATTAAACATTGAATGTTCCCTCTTGTTTATTCCAGAAGTGAGCAATGAAAGAGCCTCATTGTGGTCTGAATTGTAGCATTCATTGGAGGTAACCTCTATGACTTGCTACTAACTTTGAAACATTTAATGTGGCTAATAAGGTTCTTAGTCATCTTATTTGCCCAGTCTGGTCCTAAGACCTGAATAAAACCTCTAGAGCTGTCTTATGACATTGTTTATAGTAATTCAACAAGATAATGCCAATGCTACTTAGATCTCTGCTTACATAGAATGTCACAGAACAGTTGAGGCTGCAAGAAACCTCTCAAGATCTTTGAGCCCAATCCCCCCTGCTCAAGCAAAGTATGCTAAAGCAAGTTGCCAGATCTGCTCACAAAAGTCTTAAGCAGGGCAGGATGCTGTTGGACTTTGTGATGAGGGTACGCTGCTGGCTTTTGGTCAGCTTGTGGTTCAACAGACCCCCAAAGGTTGTCCTCTGCAAAGCTGCTTTCCAGAAACTTCGTCTCCAGCATGTAATGGCACGTGGGGTTACTCCTCTGCAGATGCAGGACTTTGTACCCTGCACTGTTGAGGTTAATTAGATTCCTCTCTGTCTGTCCAGGTCCTGCTGAATGACGTTACATTCCTGCTGAATAGCACAGACTAAAACCAGCTGGTGTATCAGCCACTCCTCCCAGCTTTGTACTGTCTGCAGACTTGCTGAGAGTACACTCAGTTTTGTTATCCAGGATATTACTGAAGGTGTTGACTGTACTGGCTCCAGTGTAAACCTGTAGGGTACATTAATAGTGACTTTCCTCCTGCTGGACTTTGTGCCGTTCATCATAACTCTCTGGGACCAGCAGCTCCACCAGTTTCTCATCTACCCCACTGCCTACTTCCCTAACCCATACCTTGTCAGCTTGTCTAGGGATGTTATAGGAGACTGTGTCAAAAGCCTTACTAAGGTCAAGGTAAACAACATCCACTGCTCAAACAAAATCCACCAAACTGGTCACCTCACAGAAGGTGATGAAGATGCTCAGCATGATTTGCTCTGCACAAATATAGGCTGACACCTTTGAGCCCTTTGTCTGCTTGGAAATGGTTTCCAAGACAAATTGCTCTGTCACCTTCCCAGGGACTAAGGTGAAGCTGATGAGTCTGAGCCCAAGTCCACTCCCAAGTGTGTTAAATATTTCCTCCTCTGTGCAAAGCACAGATCACACCAAGTGTTTTGACACAATAATAGTAATAACCATCAAGTTTAAGTGTAGTGTCTCATGTTTTTCCAGCTAGATGGTTCTGCTCTGAGATACAGCACTGTGGGCCAATCTGATTTGGCAGTAGGGAGGCCCTCCACCAAAGGGAATTTTGGTTGTTCCTAGTATTTGCCAGCATATATGAGAAATAGGCAGACTTCATCAGTGATAAAAGATGACATTCCTATCTTCATTGTGGTATGTTCCTCTTCCAAGAGAAAAAAAAGCAGTAACAGGTTGTTCTGACACTCTGGCGCTATGTGTTGTTGCCTCTAAGCGTGCAGGTTATCCCTGCTGCAGAGATGGCAATGGTTGAGTGAGGTTTCCTTGTTTCTTCTTTGTTCCAGGCTCTCACATCTCAGTCTTGAATGTTTTCTGCAACTGTAATTGGTAAGTTGATGTACTTGAAGGGAGCTTCCCTACAAGTGGAGCTTTGGGCCTCATTATAATTCCTTTCTAGCCCACTGCAGCTGTTCCTTGTCTTAAAAATATGGAATTTAGTAGTCTTCTGGTGAATTGTGCTCCTTATACCACGAGGGGCAGGTGGGGGTGGGGAGAAGCTTTTTAAGGCAGCTATTTCATCTGTGCTCACAGTTTTACCACAGCAGCATGCTGTAACATAAAATTTAAGAGGTCAGTAAACAACTTGGCAGTAACTAAGCAATTTAAACAAAAGCTTCTCCTCAGTATTTGATGATTGGAGGGAGAGGAGGAGAATCAGGATTCTATTGTTTAGTCTGTTACCACAGTTGCTCCACTTCTAAGGAATTGTGTTTAATAAGGATAGTAACTGTTGCATTAAAATGGCAGGCTTTTTTCCCAGATCATTGTTGAATTTGTTTTTTGAAATTGATGGTTGACACATTGCCACTAATGAGTTCTGTATCCTCCAACGAATGTAAAAATTGTGTGTCTGCACTGGGGAATTTACGACTTGAGTTGGTTATGCCCCACTTTTTAACAATTAGAATCAGAAAGATCTATGATCTGCATGCAACTAATGAAGGTACTGATTAATGTTATTTTTCTCTTTAAGGCCTTTATGTGCTCTTTTCCTGACCTAAAAATATTTTACAGTATCCAGTCTATGATAAAACTTGCATTCATTAGGGAAACTGTGCTAATAAAGTGATGTGGCTTGTTTCATGCAAAAACCCCCTCCTGCATGTTAATTATTAGACACGTGATTGTCTTGTTTGTTTGTACTGTGTGGTCAAGGCTTTATTGGATAATGCTATAATCGTCTAACAGATGGATGGTAGATTAACAAAAAAAATGGATCTGAATTCTTCATCTATTTGCATCTCCTTCTGTAATGATGAATTTCTAGTTGCTCTTTAAAAAATTTAGGAAAATTTAAAGATCAATTTCATATTTTGATTATAATTCAATTAGCTGGATAATTTTTCTATAATAAGTGAATTCATACCAATAGCAGATTTGAATTTTGGTATAATAGGCCACATTTCTTTTAGTAATTTAGATAGACTAGCAAGCATGATGGACTAAAGTAAATATCACTGGTTTTGGAAACAACCATACAAACTGCTCTCCGTGAAACTGTCAACTTAGCGATATTTGAGTCTGGGGATTCTGTCTGACCCTTACCTGTTGCTTCACAGACTTGCCAGCAAACACTGGTGCACACACATAGGGTTTTGGGGCAGCACCTGCTGGAGCAGGGCCGCGCATGGAGACAGCACCAGGACAGAAGTGATGATGGGCTCAGTCAGGGCAGGCACTGCAGCAGCACCACCCCCAGCCAGCGACCATGCACAGCCCTCCCAATATCCTGTAAGCGCACCAGGCCTCCATCTTCTCCACTCTGGGAGCAATGTGGGGCCCTGTGCAGAAGGACCAGTCAGTGATATGGCACAGGTTCAGAGCCATTGATTTCAGCTGGCTTTTTCAGCTCTAGATTTTGAGAGAGCAAGTTTGCTGCCAAGTGTTGCTCAGGAAAGTAGTTAGTGCTTTTGCTTTATTTCATATGTGTATGTGCATGCACCCACACATATATATACACATGAAGTGTGTGTATATATATATGTATATATATACACTTTTTTCATACCTGCTGTTGTCTCTAATGATTTCTGTTAAATGATTGAAAAAAGAAGAATTATGTCTTTTTCAGATGGGAGTGTCTTTTTTCAAAATATCTTTAGTGTTGGAGCTTGTTGGCCCTTAAAATGTACCATTTACAGTCTTTGTGCTTCTAGTTCACACAAAGTGATACAGATGTGGTGGGTTGACATGGGTCAACAGCCACCCAGCCACTTACTTGCTCATTCTCCACTCCTGCAGAATAGGGAGAAAATAGAAGGAAGGCAAGAAGACTCCTGGATAGGGATAATGACAGTTTAATAGGGAAAGTAAAAGCTGTGTGTACAAACATAACAAGAGGAAGAGTTAATCCACTACTTCCCATCGCTGGGTACATGTCCATCCACTTCATGAGGAGCAGAGCCTCAGCATGTATAAGGGCTGCTCTGGAGGACAATTACCACAACTGTGAATGTATGTGTGTCCCCTTCCTCCTCCTTTCTATGTGCTTTTATTGCTGTGCTCTCTGAGGTACACACTGAATTCCTTCATCCTTCTGTGTTTTCCACCAAGTGCACCTGGATTCTTGACAGAAGGCAATCCTAGGAATGGGCTTGGCTTTTCCCAGGAGAGGAGAAACCCATGATGCTTTTTCCAGCTATTTCATTATATGCACTATGAGATCTTTGTGTTCCCACAGTATGTAAGCACTTTGTTTGGGTAGTTGTTTAGATATCTTCTCCAGTAGCCTGAAGTTTTACACTTGAACAGCACTGAAACCTATGATTTCTGAGTTGACGCTGAAAAGAGAAAGTATAATAATGCCTTCTTCATGCACCTGTTTCTGAAAGAAATGTAGAAGTGGTTTAGGAAGGCAGCTGTCATTTGACAAGGCTTGTGGGTCCCCAGCCCAGAGCAAAAGTTAGGGGGAATTTGGGCTCCCCCAAAAGATGTTTGAATATGGTTGTGCTGGCTGAGACCTGCTTTTGGCGGGTCTTTTGGCTTTTGTTGGTTGGTTTGGTTTGTTTTTTGGTTGTGGTTTTTTTTTTGTTTGGAGCTCTAGTGCAATTTTGAACTGAATCCCCCCCTTGTCCTCACTTGTAATTTTTCACAAAGCAGTTTTCGTACAGACAAGATTATTTGAAGGAGGGCTGTACAAAAACCACTTCTTTCCCAGTGGATGGGGATGGAAGACACTGGTGGTCTCTTTCAGCAGCTTGGTACTGCTTCTGCATGGGGAACACCTATCCAGGGAACCATGCAAAATGTAGTTTCAAGTAAAATACCCCAGCTGCAGATAGATGTTGTGTCTTTGATGACAACTGCTTCATCTTATACTAATTTTCTAGTTACTTAAGACCGACCTAGGGAGCACTGCAGAGACTGCCAGGAGGTTTAGCTATTGACATGGTTTGCAAGCTGGGGCTTTTCCCTGAGGCCTGTGGAAGCAGCTTACTTCATATAGGTGAGCCCCTGGAGCAGCATCCAAATTTTCACTGTGAAGCACTCTAACCTGAGTCCTCAGAGGAGCGAAGGGTGCTGCACTGACAATTCTTACATCTTAATTTCTGTGTGATGAGAATGCACTTGCTGCTGTGTGCCTTGGATGCTAATTGCATCACTGTTGGACTCACTTGAACTAGCTAATCACAGAAAATCCAGAATTAATGGTGATTATGCTTTGGATGGGTCTGATACCTATTTACATAGAGTTTCTTCACTTAGGGAGGGTACATCATGTTAAAATAGACCTACAGAATTGCTCTAACCAATTCCTGGAGGCAGGAGGCCTAGGAGAAGAGAGGATGTGTAAGCATTGCAGGAAGGGTTTTTCCAGGCATGAGACTGAAGGTAAAGGGTACAACTCTAAAGGCTGAAGTTAAATCCTTTGAAAGGCAGACGTGTCTGTGGACTGAAGAGCTGGCTGAACATGCAGGAGATGTGGATAGGGCAGCTGTGACCTGCCAAGGCACACAGAGCTGCTTACAGGGAAGGTGCTTGCTTACCTGGAGAAGAGGTTACTTAGCATTCCTTTGTGTTAATTCAAATGCAAGGATGAGGGGATTTTAAGAAAATATAGCTTTGCAACCAGTGGTGAACAAATCTGTACAACACCTTGCTTCAGAAGGCCTTTTTTGGCCTGAGTGTTGGAGCACCATGCTGGGTGGCTGTAATGTGATCACTGCTGCTCTGTCTCCATGGCCAACACACTGGTGGCATGCCACACTTACTGTGCGTGGCAGGAAAGCCCTGTAAGGAAACTCAATAGGGAGAGAATTACAATAGCTTGTCTTTGTGGATGCAGGGGCATGTGTTTTGTTGTTGCGAGGCTGTACAGGGATAAATAAGGTGACAACCTGTTCAAACTATGCAGCTGCACAAACTCTTCATGCTGCATCTGATGCTGTGCCTTTTTGGTGGAATGGCCAAGGTCAGAAGCATTGTAAGTGAAGGGCCATGTGGCTTTCACATATCCAGAGTGGCAGGCACGGTGCTTCATGTTGCATTTCCAGGGGCAGGGTGTCCCCTGCACTGAGGAGAGCTTCTGCTTGTTATGCAGATGTCTTTTGGCCAAACTCTGTGGAAGTGGATCCAAGTTAAGCAAGTACTTCAGAAAAAGGAATACCTCATTATTATACTGATTATGCCAAAGATAGTCTGAAAATGAGCATATATTCAGGCTTTCCATGCTTCTATGAAATACTGGTTCTAATGGGAGGTGGGTATGTTTCTCTAGTGCCATAAGTTCTCATTTTGTGGAAGGAAGTTTCACAGGCATCACACAAAACAATAATCTGGTGCTTCAAAATAAGATCCACAGTAACTGTGGTAGCCAGTAAGATTTCTTTATGTATTTATTTTTAATCTGAAATTCAGGAAATAAAATAGTTTCTATATGAAAAGAATCCATTTTCAGCTTGAAATTTTTACAGAAATGGAAGAAACACTGAGAGGTTCCATTGGTGGTCTCTCCTTCTCGGTCCAGCTCTGTGATTTTCTGTGCCCAAGCAGAGTGTACAGAGCACATCATACGCAGGTGATTATTGCCAAGAGATGCAGATTTTTCGCTTTAGCCCAAAGGGATGAATGCTGCTCTAGAATTGCTCCCATTCACTTCAAGGCAGTATAATCATTAGCTTTGATTAACTTTGCTTTTTTCTCTAATACTCTGGGATTTTTTTTCCACGTCTGACTGCTGTTGAGAAGAGAGCTGAACATATTTTTCCTGATCCCTGCCATGCTGAATCTGACTGCTGACAGTAAGCCCTTTTGCAGCTCATTAAGAACTTTCATTTCTTTCCCTGCCCTCAATTTCTCAAATTTTGTAAGTTATTTGTACATCTGTGTTGGCCCTTGTTAGTGCAATCTCTATTCCAGCATTTCTCATGTATGCTAAGTAGGAGCAGGAGAAATTAAGCAAAGTCTAGAACAATAATGAGCAGTTTTCTTCATTGGTAAAAATCTTATTTTTTAGTTTCATTATATTCTGTGATGGGTAGGAGGTCCTTATGGCCCTTAGAGCCTCACCACAAATACATGTAAACTTTCCACTGTTTAGACAGTTTGCTATTAGAGCATGTCCATTTCGTTCCCACTGTGGCTAGGAATTGAGGAGGGAGGACTTACTACCACAGTGCTTCGGGGAACAAGCTGAATGCATGAGGTCGAATATGGGTATCTGAAGAAGAGAGAAATCATTCAATGCAGACACAATTTCTAATTTTTCCCCCATGTACAACACAATGCATGCTCTAGCATCGCTGAATGGTGCTAACCTGTTAAGGTAGACTGATTTTACAATTATGTACCACGTGCTGTCATTGCCATTTGAAGCTCCTATGTACCTGTGATGTACAGAAAATTTAAAGCCTTTGTATAAAGATGAATTTTATAGCTTGCTTTCCTCTTGGTATTGGTCATACTAACTATCCTTCAGTTCCCCAGGGCAGTTTGAAAGAATTAAAGGGCATAAGAGGGTACAGTTTTAAATATGCAAAACCTGTTTCTCACTGAATGATGATCTGATGCTTGAATAATTGTAGATTGGGGATTAAGTAGGAGAATATGGCTTACTTTGTTGTATTGCAACTGTTACTCGTGGTCTGGGACTGAGGTTTTGCCCAGGTTCAGGAGGATGAGTAGATATGTGGAAGTTTCAGCACTCAAATAGTCACTTGCTGAGGACAAAATAGGAAGTGAACGTAGGAAAAGTACTGCATCTCTGTAAGCCATCAAAACTAACCTTCACTCTCTTCTGAGCCTTAAAGCTTGGCTTAACCACTGACAGAAAGAAATTGTTTTGTTCAGTTTTGCCTCTAACTTGTGTTGTGGTTTAGCAATGACACTGCCTGATATAGTTCTCCCACTGTGACTCTCCAAACCACTCTCTCCCCTTCTCCTCCCCTTATGGTGGGACAGAGATGAGAATTGGAGGCACAAAAGGTTAAGACCACAGGTTAAGAACAATTTACTGGAAACAGCAACGAGATAAGACAATAAACTGTAACAGAAACGAAACTAATGACAGAGGGTGCAAGAAAGAGGTGAATGATTCACCCAGAACCCTGCCCCCCACAACAGACCATACCTGACCACTCCCTCTGCCACGCAACACCCACCCAGAAGGAAACCCCTCTGGAAGAGACTCCCTTCCTCCTGCCAGGGACAATGATGTGAGGTGATACAGAATAACCTCTGTCCTAGCCATGTCCTCTCCTGGCTACTGTAAAAATTAACCCTGTCCTGACTGGAACCAGACAGTTGCTACTCAAGTTCCTCTGCAGAAACCCCAGTATCAACCTTATCATTCTCAATGTAAAAATCCATTTTCATGGCCGCTTGCTAATGCCTCTGCTCTTGCAAATCATCAGGTTTCAGTCACATCTATGAACAAACATTAATATGCAATTTGTGGTGTTGTGGAGATGTGGATCTGTGATTTCTGCCTTCACCTCTGAACTTCAAGACTTTAACTTTCTGTGATATTATAATTTTAAAGAAAAGGAATAGCCTGCTGCCTGCTCTCTCAATGCTGGGAGGAAAGGAGAAGAAAAGAGATATTGCTTATATTTGACTTGAGAGATGCAAAGTCAGTTCAGGAGTCTGAATATTTGCTAAATGACTTATGTGTTACCTGTAAAGTCAGACTGAATGTATCTCGGTTTTGGCTCAGAAAAATTCCAGGACACTCCTATTTGTGGAATTGTGGAGGGAGGGTTTCTTGATTTTTGTTTGTTTGTTTGCTTTCACAAGTTATATCAGGATTATGAGAATATTTCCTTCTTCTGAGCTGCATAAGACATTAGCTGAAATGATGTTTTACCCTGAAAGATTTGAATCCATGTCTGTCTTCTGTCTGTTGACTACTGCAAGGATGGGATAGCTTTCCAGTTCTGCAGCTCTGCCACACAAAGCAGAGATATTTATCAAGCAAGTCAGCAAGTGTTTATGTTGTCTGAAAGACTGAAGATTTTGATTCACACATCTGTTTCAATGCATGTATAATAGCAAAATTAGTAACCCTGTCTTAAGTTTTATGCCACTCTAGAAAAACTAATGTGCTGTCAGTGAGATTTCTCCTGGGATGTAATGGGTTTAACTCACCTAGGACTAAGGAAATGCTCTATGCAGTAGATATTGGTTAAAAGAGAATGTTCAGTGCTTTCTACTTCTGTATTTATGTAGATCCTTTATATTTTTCTAGGTGCTTAAACGTGTATATTTAATTTTGGATTTGTTAGAAACTTGTATTTGAGCTGAATACAAACAAAAGCATTGTGAGGTTTGTGCATCCATGTTTGGTTTTGTTCAATGGTCAAACCAGGAAATGTTATCTATGCAGCCTTACTTTTGACTTTCTTTGCAGGACAGTCATGAAATACAGGGGAAATGTGAGAGCTCTCTAACTGCAGTCTTTCACCATCAGCCAGTGTTATAGGACATCTTAAGATGCTGTAACATATCCCTTGGTTTTTGTTTTCAGTATGGATCCAGATAAAGTTTGGAACAGCTCATGGGACAAAAGGTGGCTTAGATCCTTGCTACATTAGGCTCAAGCACATGAACTTTAGAGTAACAATTATTTCATTACATCCTAAAAAAAGACATAATTGGACAGCTTGTCTGAGACATACTTTATCTACAAAGACAGGAAAATGACTGCATGATAAACCTGTAAACACTAATCTTCAATTTACATTTTGGAATATACTGTTGCAAGGAAAATGCCCAGAGTAACTCTTTGTGAATGAGAAATTGCCTTCGTCCTCAATTCCAAAGTGTAACTGTCAGTAAATTGTTGGTGAAATGTTTTGCTGTCAGGGCTTGTTGCATAGAGTTTGTCATTAACAACTTTCCTGTTTTTAGAGCATTCTGCTTCCAAATTGTGCATGCTCAGAAAGAATGAGCTATTGGGTGGGTAAATCCAAGTCATTTCTCAGTCAGAGTCATCCAGGACAAAAGGACCCTTTTGTTTTATTTTATTGGCAAGATGCTGAATGGTAACTCTGAAGAAATTTGGGATACTCTTTGTATGCCCAAACTTCTGGGTTTTTTGTATTGTTTGAAGTATCTTTGAACAGGCTTCCATGCACTGGGAGTATGAGAATAGAGTTACAAAAGAGGCTACAGAAAAGCTGATGTGAGTATGAGAGCAAAGAACCACTTGAAGTTCATATTTATGTTCACTGAATGGTGTTCTCAATTTCAATTAAGTATTTTTTTGTTTCATGGAGATGTTACAGAGCTTTCTTCAACCACATCCCCACTGTTTTGCAATTTGCCGCTCAATTGATGCAAGAGACTCCTGGTTATCTGTGGTGCAAGGAGACAGAGCAGAGAAGAACAGTGACAGCAGTGGCTGTGGAAAGCAAATACAGATAATCACAAATCACGCTATAAAAACGCACAGTAAAAGTGTAACAGAGTTGACATGCTGGTGAGCTAACACTCACTTAAGCCAGCTGGACACTGGCCATGTGAGCCTGGTTATGTGGGCTCTGAGTCCAAGCTGGTTATGTCTGGAGCCAGCACAGATGCCTCTGTACCTGTAGCCCGTGTAGTCCAGCCCATGGTTCTTTGTAAACTTATTTGGCTGAGTTTGATGTAAATGTACTTTCCCAAATTTTACTGGGTCTTTTGCATTATATTTCTCCCCTCAGATGAGTGTTTTTAACCCACTCTTAAGCCTATAAAACCCTTCCTCTTTGGCAGAGGATTTCTTGTCTTCGAATTGAAATTTGTGGCTTTTCTAAGAATGCCATGGAGTTGCTTTCCACAGGATGGTTATTTCCTAAGATTTCCATTTTGAATAGATATGACTGTATATAAGAGCCATTTGGAGGAAACTGAGGAAACAAACCCATGAACAATGTTTCCAGATTGTGTTGGAAACTTAGTAAAATGGAATAAATTAGAGAGATTCCAGGAAACTAAAAGCAATAAGAAGTGATTGATTTTCATAAATTTCTGAATTCCCCATTTTAGCTGGATGTGAACATACTTGTTCATTAAATTGCCATTAATAATATGGAGATCGCTATAGATTATTTTAGTAGAATAGGATAAGTCTTCTAGACTCAACAAAACAAAAGGAATATTTTAATGATAAACTAAGGCCAAGCAGTAATTGGCTGTGAGCATGAGCATGGGCATGTGTCTTTCTGTAGTGCTAAATACTGCACACAGATTCCTGACTGGAGTGAACTGAAATGTGGGATAGAGGGGATGCACCCCCACTCCCCAGCATCTGCTGCAAACTACTGGATTGCTGCCAAGCAAACACATCCTCTGACCACTACAGCCACTTTTTACTGTTTTATTTCTTTATCCTAGTAAGATGACTTTCACCACAGTTTTGGGGCAGAAGGACGGTAGCTTGCATGAGGCTCCCAGTGGTCTCTCCCTCATGTGTAGAAGTAATGGTCTTTCCACAATTGTATAAGCTGGGGTAAGATTTTAGCATAAGCAAGGCAGAAGCTATGTCTCATGCCTTTGAACTGCAGCAAATGTCCATCTGTTGTTTGAATGCCATTTGGAATGCTTAACCCCTGCCAGATCCTGTTGTCTTTGAAGTTCATGGGAGCCTTGCTACTGACCCCAGTTGGGATAGAATTTAGATGACAACATTTCTGTTTGCCTTTGTTTCACATAATTTTTATTTGGACTCTAACAGGCAATAATATCTACTTATGATCAGAGTTGGATGAGGGAAGAGGGAATTTATAAGCAGTGTGTCTTTCTGGCCTAGTAATGGAGACTATTCCAGTTCACTGATTTTAAGAGGTTAAGTTTTGATGTTGTTGTCTTTTCTAATTCCCTTTTAAGAACCGTTTACTGTCTGTATGTCTTGACAAAGGGAAATTTAATTACGTGAACTTGGACATCATACCAGTTATTTAGAAGTCAATTATTCATAGAGTACTGCTTTTCCTGAACAGTGAAGAAATATTTATCCTTGTTAGGAAAGACAGATGAATGACTCCAGACACTCTTTGTAGTGAGTGGTTGTATAAAATATTTAATCTTTTGGTAATATGCAGTTCCACACTTGTGGAATCTATCATCTTTTATTTCTAGATCACTTACATACTTGTGATGTGTAGTATGCTTTTAAGCATCTGCTTAAGTATTGCCTGCTCTTAATATTTTCAGGATCTGTGATTATACCATATGCTGCCATGGAGAGGATTATACTGTCAGTGTTGTGTCAGAGTAGCATGGAGTTGCAGTCTGATGTATAATTAGGATATATTCAGGAATGTTTCTTAGGTGACTGAATTTATATTGATTATTCAGAAGATGTGCACATTACAGACTTTGCATCTATGTAAGAAGCATACATACACTTCAAATGCCACAGGCTGGTAGGGTACTGAAAAAATATGAAAGGATGAGCAGAAATGGATGCGGACCAGATCAAGTGCTCAGAACAGATTAGGGAGAGGTGTTTTGTGTAAAGTGATTTTGGGCTTAGTGGCTCCTCATCTTTCTTAGTGCCAGACTGTTCCTGTCACACAGATTATAGATGGCTGGAGGGAGGATTCGGAGAGCTCTGAAAGGCCTTTGCAGCAGCCGGCACCTATGAAACACAGCAGCATGTCTCTCCGGTGCTGGGATAAGCAAGGAGAGGCTGGTTTTGTGGAGAATATTTTGCAGGTGGGAAAAAACTACACTGTTCTGGTACATGCCAGATTTATCTATAGCAGGACACATCAAAGAAGACCTAGAGCTTCAGGAAAGCTGGCCCTATCAGCTGCTGCTGCAGCTCTGGTGCTGGACATAGAGGATGAAATAAAGGTTACTTCTCTTTCTTCTGAGCGAATAAAAAGTCATGGCTGAAGAAAGTCTCCCTTTTGCCTTTGCTTTTTCTCAACCCATAAATGCAAATTATCATAAATAATGTGGGTTTGCTCCAGAATCTCCAGCTGTTGATTAAAGGATACCTTGTGTTTACAGGCTCATATTGGAAACGTAATAGATAATGTAAAATAGCAGGTTCCGTATTGTGTGAAACTCTAGCTCATTGTTTAGGGTGCTGAAGAATTTAACATACAATCTAAATGTACTTCCAGGTGCTATAGTTCAATGCCTTGGAGTCTGTCTGTTGCTGATGAGATGCAAACCCCTATAACTAAAGAGCTTTTCTTACATTTCTTCTACCAGATGTAAGATGGGATTTTCAGGTGTTTATCCATGTACATTTTAACCAAGAAGGAAATATATGTCTTGAGGAGGAATCATTGTAAATGTAGAAGCAATAACTATTACTAATTTCCAAGGCATTGTTTATACCAGATGTGTTGTCAGAATCTTGCTTGACTTTTGCATCACTCTGAAGCTTTAGAACTCGTTGGAGTTGCTGGTTTGCAAACCTGAAAAGAAGATGATAATCATGGCTTCTGTCTGTAAAGTTGTGTGTAAGAATGAATGCAGGACTTGTTATGGTTGCCCAGTGCAGCTACTAAATATTTTATATGAAGTGCTATTTTGAATATTCTATTAATTATTTAAAGATAAACATGGTTTCTCTTCATGACATATGAGATTTGTGAGTAGCAAAGGCTAAAGTGTATAGAATATTTTTGCCAAAACTATTTATTTTTTGCGGTAATCTGCTAAAGCCAGATGTATTTGAGCAGTGATTTAGGTAAGATTTCTCTTAGATAAAACTAGTCATTTTAACAGAGATTTATGAATGACCATTTAGACCCTTGTGGCCTGTAACATTCAGTGTCCTGTCACTGCTCCTAGCTGCTCACAGATTTTTTCCAAGGAAAGTTTAATAAAACCATCTATAGAATTGAGATTTTTTTTAAGATTGTAGTTAAAATTAATTCATCAAAATAATCTCATTGGTTCTTCTTTATCTCCATATATTGCTGACAAATTTCAGCTGTATTCTATGCTGCTGAAGTTATAAGCAAATAAAACTGTGTCTGTTTCTTGGAAATGTACCCTTGAAAAGCTAAAAAAAAACTATTACAAACATATAAACTATTGAAGCACCAACTGTGAGACACCTCATTGGAAAAACTCTGATATTTTAATGCTGAGAAATCTGGGTTTGTTCAGCCTAGATAGGAGAATGCTTCAGCGAAACCTTCCAGTACCTAAAGGGGGCTACAAGAGAGCTGGAGGGGGAGTTTTTACCCTTTGCCCTTGCATGTAGTGAGAAGATGAGGGGGAATGGCTTCATTCTGAAAGAGGGTAGGTTTAGATTATATATAATAAAGAAATTTTTTTTGTGGTGAGGGTAGTGAGACACTGGAACAGGTGGCCCAGAGAAGTGGTAGATGTCACAAACCTGGAAACATTCAAGGTCAGGTTAGATGGGGCTCTGAGCAACCAGATCTAGTTAAAGATATCCCTGCTCTTTGCAGAAGGGTTGGGCTACAAGACCTTCAAAGGCTCACTCCAACCCAAACTATTCTATGATTCAATTCAGTCCTAATAGACCAGCCTTACAGTCTTTTTTTACCTGTCCTTTTCTGGCAGCCTCATTTATTAACCTCATCACTGCTTGCGTTCTATTATTGCTTTTTGATTCTGATAACAGTTTTTTTCAGATTGGTATCCCACTTAATTTCAAACTGGTGTACTTGCAACACTTGGTTTATACACCTTTTATCTCATACAAGAAAATATCTAAATTTTTCATTCAGATGATTGTTTTGTTTTGTAATACATATTTTTTTTTCTGGTTTAAGAAGTGTGGGGGTTTTCTTGACCAAAAAAACCCCCAAAAAACAACAAGGCAGTAGTAGTATACCTACTTTTCAATTTCAATTCAAGGAATTGTGCATATTTTCAACCTGATCTAGAGCTCATATGAATAATTCAGGCTTGGGATGCTGCAGTTAAATTCATGCTTGAGACTTACGGGAGAGTGTGTCTCTGGTTTTAATATGTTATGATAAAGCTTGTAAAACTCATTCTTGACTGTCACAGACAGTGATACTTGGACGTAAAATTAAACTGAGAAGCATTATTGCATCTACACATTTCTATTTTTTCAGTGGGGCTTACATTTATGTCCCTATTGTATCATAGATAATGATTATGGGTAGGTCTCATCCCACAGTGCTGTGCATTGGATCTGTTACCTTGCTGTAATAGAGCAAGAAGAAACAGGTAGGCAGCACTGAACAGAAGAAATTCTGCGGCTCTGTCACTCTGCTTCTGAGTGGCACTTAACAGCTTGTGAAAGTGGGTGAGCAGACTCCTGGGATGTTGCCTTTCCCTTCCTGCCTTGGTGGCAGGCTCTCTCCTTCCAGGGCACACACTGGTCCTTTTGTTATCCCACAAAAAGAGCACCCCATGTTTCTTTTGGATTAGTCTAAGTGATTGTATCTATGGGTTAGAATCCTTAAATTTAATATCATAATCTCTCAACTTTTGGAGTTGTAACACTGGTTTTGTAGGTAAGAAACAGTAGCTGAAAGACTGCAAAATTTAGGTAAAGCATGAGATGTATTTGACCTTTTCTTCATGAATGTTTCCTAGGCTTGAAAGAGCATGTGTGGACTCCACAAGATTCCTTTATACATAATTTGTGCCATTACAGAAAAATAACTAGTCATGTATATTTATTCATTAGTGTAAAAATGTACAGTGGTTGCCTGTTGATCTCTTTTTTTCTCCAAAAATAGCTGGAAATAGTTGAGATTTAATGGATATGTTTGTTATAATATTTTTAAGTGGAGCCTAGAAGAGATAAAGATTACTTGGATTATAAATATTTTTTCTTCTTGTAGCTAAAGGAACCATATGCCTTTTTTTTTCTAGGCAGTGGTGGTGCATGCTACTTCTCAGGGCCACTGACTGATGAAGTGTTTCCTCTCTAATAGTTTGAGGGTTTTAATAATATTTTATAGAGAAGCTGTTGAAATACGTGAATATGCACTCTTTAAAAGTCTCAATATCTTTCCTGTCCCACTTTTGAAGGCTTTGGCAAAGTTATGCTTGCATACTGTTCTTGGGATTTAGTGGTACTGTCTTGCACTTGGCTTGTTTCATTCAAAGGGTGGAAATCCTATGAGCAAAGAATTCTTCATTTTGCTGTGATTTGTCCAAACATTCTCAGTGACAATGAAGTGGTTTTGATGGTAAGATGTGGTGGCTCTGGGTGTTGTTTGAGAACACAGGGTTGCTGCCAGTTCTGTCAGTGTTTTATTGGAAGATTTTCTGTGCAGGGATGGAGCAAGTCATCTAAAGCTTTCATACACCACAGTAGCAGCCATTCGTTTTCAATATTAAAATAAAGTGAAATTTTTGCAAGAAGTTTGGGTTTACATGTCAAAGTGTATATATCTGAGGGCCTTTAAGATTTAATCCTTCATGTAGAAACTATTCCCATGGTGCTTTGCAGCACCTGCATGGTCCTGAGGGGGGAAAAAAAATGTTTTCCACATCTTTGTCTTCTGCCTTTTCTACTTTTTCTTTCTTTTTCACTTTCTGGTCTAGCCTTTTTCTGCTTTTTTGCCTGTGATATTTCTTTCCCTTCCTTTAATCTGTATCTCTTCTTCCACTGGTTGCCTGCCAGCTGCTATTTGCTTTTGAGGATGGGGCACCTGTAAATGAGACAGGTGAATCCGGTATATGTTCCCATTCTAATATGAATGTCATAGAAGCAAAGAAGCAAAGCTGTTCTTATTTGCATTGGCCTTATAAGTGGTCCCTTCAGGGTCAGGAACATGAAAATATTTTGGGCTCCTTTTGTTTTAGGCAGCAGAATAGGGCACACTGTAAAAACTGGTTCAGATTTGGGTTGGGTATGATTTCTTGCCCACAAAACCTCTTGCAGCAATCCCTGTGCTGAGGACTTACAAATCTCACCTTGCCTTCTTCTCTTCCCTGCTCCTTTCCTGGGAGGACTTGGATACAGCAAAAGGTACCCACACGGGAAGTGATGTTGGCAGAAACCCAAGAGGGGCTTCCTTCCTAAAAAGCAGGCACGCTGTGGATTAAGAGAGCTGTACAGTGGGGATAAAGTCTAACACAACCGGCCAGTTTTCTGTTACCTCTCATGTTAGGAATTCATTAAGCCTTGCCCCAGGAGCACCAGCTGCAGTGCTGTGTTGCTCACTTTTTGGAACACAGCGTGCATCAAATCTTCCTTTGCCTCGTTGCACTTGATGTTTCCTTTGTTCTTTACAGATGGCTGAAAATGGCTAATTCGAAATGTGAGTGTATTAAGCATGTCCTACACCTAACACTAGCTGTGTTTTGTGCCGTCAGTGTGGGTGGCGGTCTGCTTTTTGGGTTTTGGAGGCATCCTATTCTCTTACCCCAGATAATTGTGTTGGCTAAGTTTTGTGGAGAATTGTGCCAGGGTTTCCTGGTAGCAGTAGGGCATTCCCTGTTGTGTGCTGGGGATGCATCAGCTTAGGCCTTGCACAAACACATCTAAAGCATCAGTGATGCTAACAGGAGTTTCATCAGTGACTTCTGCCAAGCCCTGGATTTTCTATGTGGCTCTAAAGAAAGCTTTGACTTTGCAGTTGCTCTATCTTTGTACTTAGCTTGTGCACGACCCATGTTTAATCTGAGTGCTCTTGATATCAAAATTTCTATAGAAGCTCTCTGGTTTCCTATGGCTCAGTTTGTCAGGAAGAGGATTTTTAAACAATTCTTTAGCAGGCATAAGAAAAAGTGTGTTTAACATAACAGCAAGTGTGAAGTAAGCAACCTTCTGCTGAAAGTTCACATGCCAAACACAGCTAATCCACCATATGCGTGACCTAAAAAGTACAGACATATGGATATTCTTCCTTCCCCCAGTTTCTCAGCCTTTTCATGGCTGCTGCAATTGTAAGTAGCCCAGTAACACTATATGCTTGATCAATGTATGGGATCTGTGATGGTATTTTGCAGTTGGGATTGCTGCATTGCATAGCATGCCTCAAAGTGAAATGAAAGGAATACCATAAGCTTTTCAGCTGTGACATGTCACCTTGGCAGTCGTGTGCCTTTTGAAAATACATAAGAGTGACAGTTTTTCAGTAGTCCGGAGAGGATGATGTGTAACAGCAAATACCCTGTTCTTGACTCTTATTTAAGCATTTTGTATGTTTCTGATGAGTTTCCCATATAAGGGACATGAATGTTTCCTTGCCCTCTGACTCATCTGCTTCAGCCCCTGGAGTTACTGGGTTCTGGCATGGAGAGAATAAGGCTTGTGGTATAGGGAAAATAATAAGATTACATACTTTTAGAAGCAGGTCTCTTTCTTGGCCATAGCATAGGGAATATGTAGCTGTCATACCCTTGGAATTTGTTTTCTTCCCTTCAAAGACCAGTTACAAAAGATTAAGCAGTGGCCAGTGTTGCAATCCCCAAAGTCATTTGAGGTCTGATCCTGAACGGACATCACATAAGTGACAGAATTTTTACTCCTTTTCGGGTAAGCTGGCACTCATCATGGGTCCAGTTTTGTGACACATAACTCATGTCACTTATTGTGTTGCTGTAGCACGTGGTAGGTCACTCAGGTCAAGATAAGAAAAATGAGCACAGTACGTCCCATAGCCAAAGTGTAAGCACGTGCTTCACAACTCTTTTAGACAAAACACAGTTTGGCCAAAGTGAGTATAATCAGTTCATTGGTATGCAGAGCTAAAATTACTGAAGAGTAGCTTCCAGATAAGGATTCATTTAGGGAACTGTGGCAACTGCCTAATTAGCTATAGGTATGGCTTTAATTGCAGTCTGCAGCCAATAAAGAACATATTTGGTCTATAGAAAGAAGCAAAGGAATAGAATATGTGCACAAGGCAGTTTAATGTTTAAAGTACTGTTTGCAAATACAAGCTATTAAAAAGTGAATCATGCTGGAAAACGGTCCCAAGCCATAAAATATTAATTGATCATTAAGTCCTTGTAAGTGGCACTGATATATACTTTAAATGTCTCCCCTTTTAACTTCCATCTGCTTTGTGTATACCAGTGAGGGGGAAAAGCTACACTTCTTAGGGATCAGAATGTAACAATGTTTTCATTTCACACAGGGTAGGATGTCTAAAGACTGACCAATATTTCACCAACCAGAGATTTTGTTCTAATGGAATGATTACGTTCATACTATTGTTTTTCAAACCGAGAGAACAGAGAAAACTATATCTCTTTCAGAGACATGGCAGGTGCAGAATATGGTATCACTAATTTTATATCAAAGGTCTAACTAATCTTCTAGTATAAGAGAATATACATACAATATAGATATGCAATTTAAAAGAGGGCTTGAATCTTTGTCCACCTTGGGGCTGAGTCTGGAGAAACTTTTATCTTGCAGGCAGAGCGCTGGAGTGATGACGATTGCAAGGTCTGAGTTGGGGAGAGTTTTTCAAGAGACAGCAAAATATAGGATGACTTATGTGCCTGTACAGGGTACAGGGCAAGAGCGTCAACTGATGGAGAGTATCTGAAGGATGTAGCAGCAGACAGAGGACTTGATAATTATTTAGCAATGTCATGATGATTCTTCACAGAATCATAGAATATTTCATGTTAAAAGGGACATGAAAAGTCACCTAGTTCCAACCCTCCTGCCATGGCCAGGGACACCTTTCACTCAATCAGGTTGCTCAGAACTCCCTCCATACTGGCCTTGAACACTTCCAGGAATGGGACACCCACAACTTTTATGAGCTACCTGTTCCTTTGCTTCACCACCCTCACAGTGCAGGATTTCTTCTAATCTAAAGCCGCACTATTAAGGTTGAAGCCATTACCCCTTATCCTATCATGATATGCCCTTGTCAAAGGTTGCTCTCCAGCTTTCTTTCACTTTAGGTGCCAGTAGGCTGCTATAAGGTCTTCCTGCAGCCTTCTCTTTTCCAGGCTGAACAGTCCCAATTCTCTCAGTACAACTTCACAGGAGAGATGCTCCAGCCCTCTGATAATCTTCTTGCCCCTCCTCTGGATTTGCTCCAACAAGGCCAAGTCCTTATGTTGTGAGCCTCAGAGCTGGATGCAGTCCTCCAGGTGGGGTCTCACTGGAGCGGAGCAGAGGGGCAGAATCCCCTCCCTTTACCTGCTGGCTACACTACTTTTGCTGCAGCCCAGGCTACACTTGGTTTTCTGGACTGTGAGAACGCATTGCTAGGTTATGCTGAGCTTCTCATCAACACCCAAGTCCTTCTCCCCAAGGCTGCTCTCAATCCATTCTCTACCCAGCCTGTATTTTTTTTGGGATTGCCCTGACCCAGGTGCAGGACCTTACCCTTGGCCTTGTCGAACTTCATGATGTTCACACAGGTCCACCTCTCAAAGTCCCTCTGGATGGCATCCCTTCCCTCCAGTGTGTCATCTGCACCACACAGCTTGGTGTCATCAGCAAACTTGCTGAGGGAGCGCTCAATCCCACTGTCCATGTTGCCAAAGGAGAGGTTGAACACTGATGGTCCCAGTATCAACCCCTGAGGAACACCTCCTGTCACTGGTCTCCACTTGGACCACTTTGCATGATAATCAGATCTTCCAACTGAAAATGTCACTATACCCTGTTGTTTAAGCATCCAGGGAGGACAAGTTAGGTAGGTGCAAAAGGAAGGAGTCAATTAGCCAGTGCACATAGCCGTGGGTCTGTAATACGCAATATATGCACATGTGAGGAGAGACAGCAGAGTACACACTGAAGTCTGCTAGATTTCCCTTGTGCATATTGTTTTATGTGTCTATACTTGACAACTGTCTTCTGGGAAAATTTGAGTTTGATAACAAACAGTCTGCTGTGAAAACATACACAAAAGAGGATGATATCTGCATTACTTAAATATTTAACGTGCTAAAGCAGCCCTAAAATACTACCAAACAGTACAATATATACTGTATTGCTGTACATTTTCCAAAACTGAAGTCTGATGGCCATATGTTAAAATAAAGGAACATGGCTTTCCCTGGAAGGTAATATTTTTTTACTTCTAAAAACAGATGCATGTATTGCTCTCTGCCAGTGAGAGGAAAACGTCACAGTTAGGAAAGGGGCTGGGGCTTATAAACCTCAGTTATAAATCTCTAATCTTTTTCATTTGTGACTTCTAGCATTTCTGAATACAGACTAATAGTAATACAGACTAATAATAATACAGACTAACTTTCTCATGCATTTTACTTCTAGGTGGACTTTTTGGTAGCATTGATCCTTCCATTGAAGAGAAAACCTTGACAAACTGTTCTAATGTAAATAATTGACCTAGAGAATTTAAAAATCCATATTCCAAAACTAATACTTTAATTTTCTAAAATACAGTGTACCCACTATCTCAAAATAGTCTCTTGGGATTGGGGGAGGGAGAGGAGAAATATAAGTTTTATCTTCTCAGTTTAAAATGTTTAAAATATTTCGTTTTGCACACTTCAGGTTTGTTCAGTTTCTCTCTCCCAGAAAGCCTTGGTCACTGCTTGTGCCACGGTGGAAAAGGGAATGTGTGTAAGCACTGTTTTCTCCTTCTTTTAGCAGGGCATGCCAGTGTATTATATTTAACATGCTGTGTGGTATGCACCTGTCAGTGACAAAAATGGTGCAGGGAGTGGTGACACCAGCACTATTCTTTTTTTTTTCCTTTGAACCAAGTGTACCTATGGTACTCCTCTGTAGGTCTCACTTGTCTTCCATGGATAAAGCAGCTACTGTCTCTGTTCTCAATTACACTAGTTCCACATTTGCATTACAAATTAAAACCCGTAAAACACATGGATTCCTTTATTTCTCTGGCTTGTTGATACTGGTAGTCAAAGGCAGCCCCCTTCATCACTACATTCGTATCAGTCCCCATCCAGTCCTCCGCAGTCACAGGCAATTCTGCACTGCTGTGAAGCCCTCATTATCTGCTCATATATCTGTGTGGGAAATACACAAGCAGCCATAAACTATCTATTTTGTCACAGATTTAATCTACAGAAAAGTGAAACCCAGCAATTTCTGCTGTTTCTCTCCCCATAACAGTCAGTGCCCAGAGACGGTGTAAGGAATCAAGTGGGTTATTCACACTCAGTCCTGCTGTAGCACAAGACTTGGTTACAGCAAAACCGCTTGCTTTGGACCCTATACACACTTTGTGTCCATACACTGTTAGGTACAACCTGTTTAGAGCTCCTGTCAAGTCCTGAAAGAAAGAGGGAAGGGTCCTGAGGAAGTTTACAGTATGCAAAGATTAAAGGTGAGATGTTTGAGGACTTTGTTATTGTCCAGTACTTTGTGTCAGAAGGACTGGTAGGCTTTTGTTTCTCTGGAATTTGAAAACAGCCTGTAACTCCCTTTCGCAACGTAGAGATGGTTGTTACATTTTTCTAACCGGTCCAGTAGCTGGAAGGACTGATGTCATGAGGTCTGAAATCTGGTGGAATACAGCTGGGAAACTGGAAGGCTGGACATAGAGAATTGGGTCCTTTCTCCACTGACTTTCTGCTGCGTGAGAATTACTGGTGTTCTGGTATTCTTACTGAGAGCAGATTTTTAGAACATGACTAAAACTCTCATCTGTTGAGTGGCACACAGAGAAAGAAGGATGATTTCTGCCATGAAATGCTGACAATTACAAGAAAAAATCAACACAGGTCAGCTTTGCAAATTTTTATGCATCTACCCATAATTTAACTATTACTTAACTAAACTCTTCACCAGATAAGTGATATATCTTCAGGGATAAAAAATTAAAATAACATTTTGAAATTTCTTCCTAGTTTGGACCCAGTTAAACAAAGCATTATGGCTTGGGTTTTGCCCTTTATGCCTTTTTTAAGCTGAACACTTGTTCGTCGAAAGTTTGGGGGTTGGTTTTTTTGTAGTTGTTGTTGGTTTTTGCTTGGGGACAGGTACCTTAAACTTGTAAAATTTTCCATTTTATTTTTGCTTAAAAAGCACGCACCAAAAAAACCCCCACAAAATCCCTCCTGTGAAGAATTAGCTATAAGGAACTAGTTTCCAAGCTGGTTAATTGCATTCTAGCTCCGTACCTTTGCTTCTGAGACCCCAGCTAGACACAATGTATACCTTTTGCTAATCAGAAAGAGAGATCCTAATAAAGGACTATGGAAATTACCAAGATAATTTGTGTACTGGCACCACAGCTGCCATATAAAATAGTGCTTCAACGTGTTTAATTGATTCATCTGTTGCCTCTCAGACAAGTTACATTAGCTTTAGGTCAAGTAAGTTTATCGAACTTGATGAAATTCCTATTCTCTGTTGAAGGGGAATACTTTTCTCCTCTCTGCTCTCTGTTTAGGCTCTTGTTCTGAAACGTGAAGGTGCACAAGAGTCCCTGGTGCAAATTAATCTTCTGTGGTCTTCTTTCAAGTGAAACTAACTCCCATGCTTGTCTCTTCTGTGCAGCTGTCAGGCCATTTGGAGACTTATTGATCCTCGCCACAATAGAACAGTGACACCTGAGCAACAGCAAACTGCTTTTGAATGTTTTCTGATGTACTGCTGGCATTAATGCTATTCAGGTTAGCACTTGGGCCAGATATGTTGTTTTGTTTCACTTGCTGTTGCTCTGTTCTTTGTTTATTGTCTTCAGATATGGATATTCTTACAATCTAATTTACACAGCAACCTAGAAACAGAGCTCTGTTTTTTAAAGTAGGTTGTTGTGTACTACTGTTGTTTTTATGAACAGAGAAGCAAATAAGCCCTAGCATTGCATTTGTTGCAGTGCTGAAAAAGGAGAGGAAGAATTGCTGGATCTGTGTTATACATGAAGCCAAGACTGCTAAAGTGTATGGGTCGCTGAAATCCTCTAACATGACTAGGCACGTGGAGGCAGGGCAAATGTGGGTATATATGCTTTGTTTTTTGGAGGGTATAGGTAATGGAAGCCATATGGCTGCACTAGTCTTTGGACAGAAACTAATTGAAAGAAAGATTTGTAATAACTGAGACCTATGAGCAATTTGTGGCAATGGAGAGAAGCAGAACATTGCACAGCTTGTTTCACACTGCCTGTTCAGAAATTATTTTATTGAACTGCGCTGAAAGATGCATAAAAGATTGAGGAAGGCTTCGTGGTGAAGGGTGGGGTATGTATGGTAATAACGGAATGCATGTGACAGCAGGAACAGTGGGACAGTTGTCACACTTGATTGTTGGTGTCAATCCTTTCCAGAAAAAGAAGCTGCATAATATGTCAAACTACAGGGGAAAAAAAGAAAAGAATAAAAATGCAATGCATAGAAATGGGACACAACTTGAAAACACTCCAGTTGGAGACAGATAAATTTTATTCTGGTATGTCCAATGTACTGAAGCTGTTATGGAGAACCCTGTAGGTTCTCTGGAATTTAAAGCCAGAATGTCATGGTTTTTGGGTGCAATTGTTTGCTCAAGGGCATTTGGGGGGATCTTGAGGTCATGGACAGATAGCCAGATGTAGATAGTGCCTACTCTCAGAAATTTATGTGACAAACTTGAAACATTTTTTAGGAAAGAAAGCATTGATAAAATACTATTTGAAAAGCCATTTGCAAGAAGTACATCTCAGGGTAGCAGTCCCACAAGGCAGGTGTTTGATGCAGCTATTTTTACATGGCGTGTGGTAAATGTACTGAGTAATACTTTTAATAACTAATCTACTGTCCCTCCAGATGTACAAGAAATGTGTCTTTTGTTTTATGCCCAGGGCTGGGAACAGTCTCAGAGATGCAATTTGGCAAAGAGGAGATAGGTGAGAATCTCAACATCTTCTTCAATGACTATGCAGAAATGCTGTCTGCTGTCTCCTTCTCTACATCTGGTAGCCCTTATAAATAGCATCAGTTTGACAACAGTTTTTTTCATGGGAAATGGTTGTGGAGGGAAGAGGTGAGGAAGGGAAAGAGGGTGCAAGCTCTGCTGTGTGGCAGCTGAGCACAGGATAGAGGGCTTATTGAAGACTTCCTGAGGCCAAGGTGAGGCATGCGTAACAGAAGGGAAGAGGACCAGGCATTGCAAAAGGGAACAGAAGGTGATGGAGACTAACAAAGAGTCTTTGAAGGGTTCTGAAGATGGGTGCTCTGAAAAAATAAAAGTATATTCTATCCCTCCTATTTTGATTGTTTTACGTTTGTGTGTCTTTATCAACAGATGACCAAAAAGAGGAACAACATGGATATATTGTTCCTGGGTTGTGACAAAGCAGACTGCTTAATCTTCTAATGAAGTTGTAATGCAGATTTGTTATTTCCTCTCCATTACGCTGAGAAACTTGGAAAAGTGAAAATCCTAGGGAATTTCTTGTGTCAAAGGAAAATTTCAGGTTTGCATTTCTCAGTCTATGGCAGTTGGGTGTGTATCCTGTACTGGTGTGTGACAGACTGTCAGAGAATGAGCACGTTGTTAAGTACTAGTTAATTTATTGTGACATTCATCTCTTTGCAGTGATTAGGTTTTTGGCAGATGTTTTTCCCCTTTTCAATTAGAATCTGTGCAAGGAAAAATCACCTCGGCAGGTTATTTATCTGAGCTACCTTAGACCCAGTTTTCACCCATGGGTGCAAGAACACACAGTTCACTGAAACTGAGCTCTGCCTCTGAGTCAAGGAAGCAAGTATCCTTCTTTCTAAAGATAAGGCAACCCTCCTCTGCTGCCTGCCTGAATCTTTTCTGCTGCTTCCTTTACCAAAGGCTCTGAACCTGGCACCACTCTCCTGAGCAGCATTGCCCCCAAAGTGGTGCAGTGTTCCCTGTCCCTATAACATTGTCTGATACAGTATTCTATTCTTGCTGCAAGAACTGAAGCTTCTTTGGCATTGCATTAATCAGCTTTAAAAATAAGGGGTTGTTCAAATGTGTTTTCTGCAAATATGTTTCCATATAATTTTATGATTTAAAGACAGAAATAAATTTTTTGAAAGGTTCTAATAGCCTTTTTGTGGGATATTCAAATCTAAAACCTCTATCAATGTCTGATCATTTGATTGATTATTTATTTAAGCAAATTAAGTCATCTATTTCAGTCTTGGACCAAAGACCCAGGAGCATTTGGGTTTATGGAAACCCATAAACCTCTCTTCTCTTGGAAAATGAAGTTCAAGCTAACAAATTTTTGGGTTGAAATATATGTGTCCAGAAAAAGTGGCTGAGAGATCAGAAAGATTTGAATGTGCTGAAAGACAATTTTTTGGGGAAGACAACTGGCCTGGCTAAGCAGGGAGATTTTGCAGGAATGAAGGGGAAAAAAACAGCGTGTAGCATCTTTGGAAAAAGAGGCAGGAAACTTAGGAAGTATATGAAGATGTCATTAGATCATGTAGAAAGAAAACTAGAAAGACAAAAGCTCAGAACTTAATCTGGCCACAACTGTAAAAGACAATTTTAAAAAGGATTTATAAATAGATTAATAACAAAAAGGGCCAAGGAAAACCCCCATTCTTTATTGGATGTGGAGCAGGGGAATACAGTCACCAAAGATGAGGAGAAGGCTGAGGTACTCAACACCCTCTTTTCCTCAGTCCTCAACAGTAAGATGTGTTATCCTCAGGACCACTGACCTTCTGAACTGGTGGACAGGGACAGGAAGCGGAAAGGACTCCCTGTAATCCAGGAGGGAGTATTTAGTGACCTGCTGAGCCACTTAGATGCTCACAAATCCATGGGACCAGATGGGAGCCATCCCAGAAGATGAGGGAGCTGGTGGAAGAACTCTCCAAGCTGCTCTCCATCATTTACCATCAGTCCCGGCTCACTGGGGAGCTCCCAGATGAGTTGAGGTTGGTCAACGTGGCACCCATCCGTAAGAGGGGCTGGAAGGAGGATCCAGGGAGCTACAGGGCTGTCACCCTGACCTTGGTGCCAGCACAGTTATGGAACAGATCACCTTGAGTGTGATCACACAGCATGAACAGGACAACCAAGGGATCAGGCCCAGCCAGCACGGGTTCAGGAAAGGCAGGTCCTGCCTGACGAACCCGATCTCCTTTTATGGCCGGGTGACCCACCTGGTGGACAGGCTGTGGATGTGTCTACCTGGACTTCAGCAAAGCCTTCTCCCACACCACCTCCCACAGCATCCTCCTGGAAAAGCTGTCAGCCCACGGCTTGGACAGGTGGGACCTTTGCTGGGTCAGGAACCGGCTGGATGGCCGGGCCCAGAGAGTGGTGGGGAATGGTGCTGCCTCCAGTTGGAGCCAGTCACTGGTGGTGTCCCCCAGGGATCATTGTGGGGCCCAGTCCTGTTTAACATCTTTGTTAAAAGACATGGATGAGGGATTGAGTCCACCATGGTCAAATCTGCAGATGAAACTCAGTTGGGTCAGAGTGTCAATCTGCTGGAAGGTAGGAAGACTCTGTAGAAATCTGGACAGGCTGGATTGATGGGACAAGACCAGTGATATGAGATTCAACAAGACCAAGTCCTGGATCCCCCACTTTGGCTATAACAACCCCATGCAGTGCTACAGGCTGGGGAGAGAGTGGCTGTAAAGTTGTTCAGAAAGTTGTTGTATGTGTCCAGGTGGCCAAGAAGGCCAAAGTCATCCTGGCCTGTATCAGGAATAGTGTGGCCAGCAGAACAAGGGAAGTGATTGTCCCACTGCCTTGGCACTGATGAGGCCACACCTCAAGTCCTGTGCCCAGTTCCGGACCCTTCAGCTCAGGAAGGACATTGAGGTGCTGGAGCGAATGCAGAGAAGGTCAACAAAGCTGGTGAAGCATCCAAAGGGTAAGTCCTATGAGGAGCATCTGAGGGAGAATGGGTTGTTTAGCCTGGAGAAAAGAAGGCTTATCACTCTCTACAACCACCTGAAAGGAGTTTGTAGTCAGGTGGGGGTCAGGCTCTTCTCCTAAGTAACAAGTGACAGGATGAGAGGAAATGGCCTCAAGTTGTGCCAGGGGAGGTTCAGGATGGACATTAGGAAGAGTTTCTTCACAGAAGGGGTGATTAAACACTGAAATGGGCTTCCTAGGAAGGTGGTGGAGTCACTGTCCCTAGAGGTGCTCAAGGAAAGACTGGACGTGGCACTTAGTGCCATGGTTTAATTTACACGGTGGTGTTCGGTCAAAGGTTGGATTTGCTGGTCTCAGAGGCCTTTTCCAACCTGATCCAGTGAATCTGTGAATGAAAATAAGAGATTTTTTTTTAATTGAGTTTGCCAATTAAAAGTTTTATGTCACTCATGTTGGTAATGAAGTGGAAAAGAGAAAATCTGAATATGTAGAACTGCAATGCATGTGAGGTGAACATTACTTTGGGGAAAGCTATCTGCTAAACTCCAAATTCATCTGTCCTGGTGAGACTACACCCACCAGGACATACTAGCGAGGACAGGGCACTGCAGCTGTGGCCTGGCTGGGCCAGAGGGGAGCTCTGTCTGCTTTTGATGTCCTGTTGCTGATGGGCAGCCAGCACAGTGTGGTCCTCTATCCCTTTCAGGACCATAGGGGTCAGACCATGGCTGGTGGAGGCTTAGCCTGGTGATATGAAGCAGAAAGAGCTGTGCTGAAGGAGCAGGGAGATGAGAGACTCTCTGTCTCCCATAGCCTGAATAAAGAATCCCCTTTACACTCCTTAAAATTCAAATACTGTTTTCACTCTGCTAGGAAGGATCCTGCAGGCACCAAGCACAGCAAAGGTGCTTAACAAGTAATAAAAAACAGCAATAACAACTGATTAGGTCTGGGCAGGTAAGAAGAAGGGGAATACTTTGTGAGTATTTAAAATCTTAAAATGTATTGCAAGCAAGTCCCTCCATGCACTGCTGTTAATTACCTAGACAACAGAAGCTGTGCAATCACCTTCAATCACAGGCTTCTATTTAATAAGCTTATTGTAATGTATTGCAATTAACGCTCTTCTAACAGTTTGTGCAAATTTTCAGCTTTTTCTCCCAAGGCAGCATTGTAAATCAAGCTATAAAATTCATTGGTAAATCTACTTTTTCTCTGTTAAATTAAGTGGATGAAAATACCTGGTGGCAGAGCTGAGAGTGGCACCCTCTGGGTAGCAGGATGGGATTGCCAGGCAGTGCTGGACAGCCACAGCTGTGCCCCAGTGGGGGTGGCTCCCACAACTAATTGTGAAAATTCTGGGAGAGATCTCACAAATCCACTAGAAACATTTGCACATTCCCACTATTTAAAATGCTTCCAGTGTCAGGAGCAGGATCCTATTTGTCTCTCATCCATAGCAAAATCAAGCAAATTCCTTCTCTCTTGTACCAGCTCTGCTCAGAGCAACAGTCAGTTGGAAGTTGATCTAATTGACATCGGAAAAACGATAGCAAACTTTATTCTAAAAAAGTTCCCTCTAAGTTTAGTTTGCCTGTGTATGGATTTGACTGAATTTATTTCTCAGATGTATCTGCAACATCCAGATGTATGTGCATGCACTCGTGAGATTCAGCTGGCAGACAGCTCTGGTGTGTGTGCTGTTAACAGTCACAAAAATAAAGAGGACACTTGAGAATGATTCTGCAAGGATGATAGTACCCAGAAAGCAATTCTTTACAGGCAGGATAGTACGGTTTAGGATATAATTCCTTGGCTATGTATGATCATAGGTTTCCTTTCTGATACTTTTCTATTCCAGTTTAGATTTAGGCAGTACACTAGAATGCTGAAATTAAAGAAGCAGAGCAGTGTTTTGACAGACACACCCCCAATAATAAGCATTAAATTCTGAGAAATATTTCTCTAGTCGTAATAATTTGTTTAGACTATTTACAGGATTTGCAAAATTTTTATGGAGGTGAAATATCTACAACAGAGTTATTGGTGGTTAGATGAGACATTTAACCATTTAAAAATGTATGTGTGTGGTATCTGAAGATATCATGCTGCGTAGAATTGGACAATATAATGCCTTGTGTGATGTTTGTATCTGTATGACTCTTCAAGGTTGAGCAGAGAAAGCGAAAAAATTCTAAAAAGATAAAGCACAAGCAAATAGAGGCAGTTATCTCAATTGCCTCTTCTCTCTTTTTGTAGTGTTTTTTCCTAAGCACAGAGCTAGAGTGCAGCCAGCTCTCACAACAGGTGGACACTTGTCAGTCCCTTCTGGACACCCACAGAGGAAAAAAAAATCCTCTTTCAGGAAAAATTTGAAAGCTTCAAAATTAAAATATTTGGTTTGTTTGGTTTTAATATCTGTCTTAGTCTCCAAGGAACCATGTTTTCAAAATGAACTGTTTGGGGGGGGTTTTTTGTTTGCTTCTAAGTTGTTAGCCTCTGTGTTGAAGACTGTGTAAGTCCTCAATCAGGTTTGTTTAAACAGTTTCTTTTCTGCTACAGAGACTGACAGGAGGCAAGTCCTTTAAGTTTTTAAGGGGAACAGCCTCCTGTCCATTTGGTTTAGCTTTAGCTTTAATCCCATCCCCTTTCCCCCCTCTTTTTTTTTCTTTTTAAATAATATTCTTTCCTTCTGCATTCGTGCATTGGTGAGAAACAGGCAGAGAGTAGCTTTTCAGAACAGCTTTTCTGTTCTCTTGGGAGTGGTGCAATGGCAGCCTGAACATGGGATGCTTAGAGAAAGGTAGTCTGAGCCACGTCCTGCTCCCTGCTTGGAAATATTACAGCAAGCAGTGTTTTGGTGCAAGCAGCCATGGCATGTGCAAAGCTGTTGTTCAATCTGAGCTACAAGAGCTTTCTGTAAAGCTGAGTTTTTCACATCTATGAAATATTTTGATTTTGCTTGGTTATGGGACACCCAGTGCCTCATTATGGAGTTCTCAGCCAGTAGTAGTGATGCTGTGTTGCTGCTATGGGTGTGTTGTCATTCTGATTAGTGGACTTAAGGGGCTCAGCCGCATTCCACTTCCTCTAATGTATATTCCTGTCACAAATATTATCTCAAGCTTGCAGCATAAGTCAGGAACATTTTTAACTGCACAGACCAAGGGATGTGAGAACAAGGCAAAGTGCTGGTAGAGCTGTAAGACTTACTGAAACAGCTATCTTAAAGTTCAGAAAGTGCTACTAGCTGTCTATGGAAACCAAGCCCCCAGCTGAGAGAGAAAAATAAATATTGTACGGATTAATTTTCAGTTTTCATCCAAACTAGATCTGTTAACCATGGTGCCATCTATTTGTGTAAATTAAATGCAGAAAACAAGTTAATTGTTAACTACTACAAATGTCTACTACATGTAACTATAAATGAATCCTGTATTCAGCTTTCCTTGAAGTGAGGACAAAAAATGTTTCAAAATATAAGGGGTTTGCGTTTTTGAGTTTTGTTTTTAAATTAAACTTCTGGGAGAAAACAAAAAATGTAAGGTAAGAAATAACACTTGAGGGAACAAAATTCAGAGAAAAGATTTCCAGAAATAGTAACATTCAAAACAACAAAATCCAAACAGAGAAATATCTTCTGTAAGTCACAACTGTGTGGCTCCTGTATTTTTGACATTTTTTCTGGGCTCATATCATGTTGTTTGATCACTAAGATTTTTCCCTGTGCCCTTCATCATGAGTGTAATTTGAAGAATATCTAGGTAATAATTTTCTTTTCTTGTTTTGCTTAAAAGAAGAACAAGCAACAAACAAACAAGTTTTTCATAACATGGACAGGAAATATAAGGTAAGTTATACATAAATTAGGAAGCCTTATTTCTGCTTCATGAGACTGGTTTAACATTTTGATTGTAATATGTCTGCTCCCCAACAGAATCCCCAGAGGAGTTTAACACAACTTCATTCAGGGATATTTGTTTAGAGGCTTCAAAGGAAACTTTAATTAGAGGAGGTTATCAAAGCTTAGAAGGTATCACTTCCAAAGCATCTATGCAGATGTGACAACTACAGTCAGCCTTCACATCTGCACAGTAAAACTCTTCCACAATCCCTTTTTATTTCCTTTTTTTTATTTTTATTTTTTATTTTATTTTGTGGGGTGTTGTACTTTGTTTTGAGAGCAGCAAAGGCAAATAGCTTTCTTTTATATGCATGTGTGAGACTAGGCATGGTTCAAACACCCTATAGATTTGGGAAGGAGAGGGATGAATAGCACCTGTTACTGCCTTATCCTAGGTCACAGATTAGACCTGTTTCCATAGCAAGTTTTGTTATTTTTGCAGTAGAGTTACAGTACATTTTGCCTTTTCTCTTATATACATATTTTCTCTCTAGTTATTTATACAGAGAAGTCATACGTAAGATGATACAACTTCTGTAAGAGACAAGAAAGATTTGGCAAAAAGAAAACATCTATCAGGGAGTCATGAGAAATCTGAGATTTCAATGACAAATCTTTCAAGTTCTTTCATCTTCCAGTTTCTGACTTAGTTGAGAAACAGTGGTCTTGACATACAGACTGTATGTCTGTATCCAAGAACAGTAACAACTGATTTGTGCTAAAATTAGTGTCCTAAAATGGAGGGGAAAACTTTCACAAATCTTGTATGCTAGGGTTGGAAGTATGGGATTTGATTACTGCCAATATTTAACAGATGACTGTTCAATTTATGTATATGCAAAGTCCCTGGGTTCCTGATGTTGATGCACATAAATATAGAATGCTTTGCTGCTTAACAAAAAAATAAAATCTGGCATTATGTAGGTTTTTAGGACATCTCTCTTGGTACATAACAGATATACTGATTTCTGAAAAATGCTGAAATAATTTTGATTGTGCATCCTTTCTAAAACCAAATAAATGGACAAAGATGTTATACAGTCCTATTTGGGAAGCATATGAAAATGTGTGTAGTGCCACTGTGTTCATTTTTGTGTTGCAGTGGGGATACTGCAACACGATGTACCAAACAAGGAGTCCCGTGGAAAGGAAACTGCAACATTTTTTGCAGTGCAGAAATGTCCTTGAAGTCAAGTGAAGGAAATATGCCTACACTAACTCCTTCAATTATTGTTCTTCACAAGCTTGTTTGCAGCTGAACAGATAAAAGGATATTGAGAATTCCTGGAACAGTGATGCTTGCGTGGCCTGTGGAATGTCATGGTTCTTTATAGGTAACTCTGATTAAAAGACCTTGCACAGGTAACTCTATGTGAAATGGTGCTTTGATACTGGAATCACTTTGGAAATTGCTTTTAAGTCAAGCCTCTGAGTAGCTGCACAAAGAGGTGGTACTTGAGAACAAGCTCTGTGTCATCAGGAAAAAGCAAAGTCTGGCATCTGGAAGCTGAGGAAACTTCAGACTGGGAATGCAGCGTAATTTCTCGATGGTGGGGGCAGACTGCAAGTAGAACAAAGAAGTGGGTGGGTAACTTGGCACTTCTAGACCTTTAGGTCAATATCAGATGGTTTTGGGAAAGATACTTTTTGTTCAAGCATGTCTTTTTATTTGAAAGGTACTCTTGAGAAGAGTATTAAGGTTGAACACAAGAATTAGGAAATAACATTCTCAGATATTATACTAAGAAAGAGTAACTAGATAATTTGTGATACAATACATTTTTAGTTTCATCAAAAGTTGTTGGAAAGGGCTTTTTGTTTTGCTTTACAGTTTAATGGTAGTTTTCCATACTATATTGTAGTGTGTACATTGATTTATTTCATGCTTGAGAGCTGGAGGCAAGTCTTTTTCACACAATGCCATTGGTTCTGTTAACATCTTCACCTTTTGGATCCCAGGCTGCTGTCTTACAAAGGCTTTGACAGAGATTTTAGGGTTTCCCTCAGCCCTCAAGATGCCATTTCTTCTGTCACCAACACCAGATGTCAAATGTTCCCGATGTAGAACAGAGGCAAATGTCAATGAGTTTTTGTACTGCTCAAAATAGATCATTAATGAAAAAAAAGTTTTTCTTTGTTATTCTTTCTAAGGCAAAGGTCTTCAGTCCAGGTACTGAAACTTCCTATATATTTTGAATACAATTAGAGATAGCAGATGTTTTAATTTCAAGGAGTTCATTCAAGGTCCAGCTCTTGAGCAAAGAGCACAAACTGTAGGCAGTGCAATAGGCAGAAAGGCTAAAAGTCCTTGTCTCTCCATTATAACAAATATCTTCTTACTTTTCTGTCCTTTTGGGAAAGGAGATGGGTTAAATCTGCTCTCTTGGCTAAAGGTAGGGTTTTGTGTTTCTGAGAGTCATTGGTTTTCTTCCCTTATTCAATTTCCATGAACTCCCCACTTTCAAACTCAGATGACAAGAACTGGTTCAGGATAAGATAATTTCTGTAAACTTGTTTACTGCTTCTAAAGTCTTGTATGTGTTCCTAAAGTAGCTATTTGACTACAGTCTGAAAGGGACAAAAATTATGGCGGTGCTTTGTGGACACTCATGCAGTCTAACAGATTCTTTGTGTGTAGTACCAAATACTATCTTAAAAAATTAACAAAGCAAGCTTTTATACACATGAAATAATTCTATAATTTATGTCAAAACTTATACTCAAAATATGCATTATAGCACCAAGTAAAACTCATTTCAGATTTACTATTGCCAAAAATTTGTTCTACTATCTATGTTTTGAGTCAAGCATGACGAAGGAACACTGAAACATAGGAGATGCAAAGCTTAACTTACATTGCCAGGAATCAGCCAAATATGCTGCAGCACCATGAAAAAAAAAAAAAAAAAAAGGAAGAGAAATAGATATTTCATATATAAACCAAGCATTGAGTCCATGTTGCCTGAAGCTATGCATCTTGAATGCTACTGAAAATCTCTACTATCATTATATAATGAGGTCTCTATGGGTTTGGGGGTTTTATTACACTTGAGAAATCATCCTGCATGGAATTAATTGTAGGCAGTGGTGAAAGGCAGAGGTTTGAGTTTCTAGGTGTGCCAGAGAAGACTGGCTTATATCTGGGCTTGCTACAATAAATTCAGCTTAAATTTTGGGGAAGGAAGATGCAGATGCTCATAGGGAAGCTGAGACAAACAGTTACAGATATAAACAGAGATCAGTTTGTAGCAATATCAAAGAGCCTAGTGACTAAAGAACCCTCACTCTAGTGGTGAGAGATTTGTGTTACAGCGTTCACATTAGAACATTCACATTGCCTTGATTGTATACATGGTCTTGCAAAAGATCATTTAGCTGAAAGGGCACTTTTCCCTGGCTCTGAACTGGGAAGAAGGGGAAGCTTCAGATACTGAAGTTTTAGAAAAAAGAGAAGGAAGTGAGAAACAGATGTGTGTTTTTGTGGGTGAATTGAAATATCTGAGATCAATAAAAGTAAACCATATTTTATTTTATTATCCATTAAAAGAAAATGGGGAGATTTTTGGTTTTATTGCCTGATAATTGGGTCATGTTTTATGAAAGATGTGAACCTCTTTAAAAATCACATTTTCTTTTAAGCTAATGGAATTTGGAGTGGGGGAAAGAGTCATCTTTGGAGTAGAAGGCCTCGTTGTGTTCATGGGGGTTTTATTTTGGTTTTGGCGGGGTCTTTTTATCTCTTCAAGATAACATATATCCAATATTGTAAAATTTTATGCCTTACAGACAATTTCAGGAACTCATTTCGTTTTATATCCAGCAGGCTATCTGTAGGCATCACAAAGACAAGGTTCCTGTGAAAAACTGAAAATGAAAACATTTATCTTCACCTGTCAAGTTTTTCTGTTTTCAGAGAGAAGTGCTTTTAAAAAGTTGCATATATGTCTAGAAGGCAGCCTAAAGCCCACTTAAGCAGCATGGAATTAATCTAGATTCCTTTGTTTTCATAAAGATATTTATTGCTCTACATTGAACATAGCTATAAATATCGAATAACGTGAATAAAATATTTTTGCAGTGGAAAACTAATTTGCATTTTTTGTAATGATTTCTTTCAGATACTAGTTAATCTGCTTTAAGTGTAAGTATGCTTTTACACCATCCATACACTAATGAATTATTTATTAATCCATTTGTTTTAAATGTATCATAGTAATTTTGTTTTTTTAAATTGCCATCTTTTAAAAATATGTAAATCCCCACAGTAATTAACAGCAGAAACAATGGCTATGGTATCTCAAATTCCTCTCCCAAACCCAAAGCATCCTTATCCTTGGACTACAACATATCTTTCTAGAGAACATGCAGGTTGCAACCAAGACAGGCTCACTGACCATGCAGTTCTGGAATGGGCCAGGGACTCCCAGCTGTCAGAGGTTTTTTGGGTAGCGCCCCTTCATGTAAGTCTGGAGTCAGAAGAGATCTGGGAGCTCAAGGAGGAAAATAAATAAAATAATATTTAGCAGAAGTTCCATTAAGGATTTTTGCTTCCTATGGATATTGAATGTCACCTGTGGTCTGCTATGGTCAATTTAAAGTATTTGAGCCATGATCTCTTGAGCTTTTGTGCAACTTAAGTAAGAACTGGCTTACAGTAGTGAAAAGATCAGACTAAGCCTCTTCAGGTGGTACAGCAAGACATTTGTGTAATGAACTTTTACTGAGACAGCAGAATTAGAAGCTTATCCTTCCCAGAATGGGACTCCTACACTTCTTACTGGTTTTGGATGTGACAAAGAACTACAGGATTTTGATTGTGTATGGTCAATTCTAAATTTATGCTAAAATAGGCATGACTGAAAAATGGGACAACAGACTTTTTAAAAATTAACTGCAGGCCCTGATGCCCTCAATTTTTGCAAGCGGTTTACAAAGCGAGAGGTTTACAAAGGAAGGTTACCTTAACTTGCTTGTTTATCAGATGAAATCAAATTTATTTTTGTCTGCCACTCTTCCCTGCCCCCACTCTCTCCACAATTGTCATGGAAGTATAATTAGCAAGATACTTGACCTCAAAATGTAATCATGAATTATTTCAATTAAAATAAACTATTCTGCTTTACACTAGTATTTTGTCTATGTTATGGGTTGTTGGGGTTGTGTAGTGGATTTTAGTTTCTTTGTGTTTCAGTTGTTTGGCTTTTTGTTAGTTTTGGGGGGGTAGTGGTTGGGAAGGGTAGGGCTCTGTTTAATATAAAGTCAGCTTGAGATGCTTGTCTTTTAAAAACAATAGTTGCCAACATCTCTGGCAGGGTCAATTGAAAATATGTAAATATGAGGGGGCAGCTCTACTGAAATGAATGAACAACTTGTTCCAACTGATGATTTGCTCTAGTATTTTGTTTTTAAAATTCTGTAAGCCTGCATGAAAATATGCTTATTTTTACAACCCAAAATAAACCTTTTTTCTGATGCCCTGCAGGCTCATAAACAGCTTAGAAGCAATTCTGAGAGCTGATGTTATTAGCAACTGGAACTCTGTTTTGATTGACTGGGAGTATTAAACCAAGAGCTCTCCACTGAACCTTGTAGCATTACATCAGTAACTCTGAGTAAAAATGAGATCACGCACTCATCCTTCTGCAATCTGAGCTTTGTGTTGTACCCATTGCACACACACTTTCTAGTTTGGTTAGAATTGTCATCCTTTTGCTTTCATGGGAAGTGATTTCATTAATAGGTTTAATATACAGTAATGCTGCAGACTCTTTCCCATTGCCTTGTGGATTTGGGCTTTTTTATTTGCTATGTGAACTGTGCAATGTGAAGTTAAGACTATAATATAGTGAACAAGGAGTGAAGATTGAGCATGTTTCTGATTTTATTTATTTTATTTTAGAAAGATCTAACAGTTCTCTGATCCCTTCTTAGCATTCAGATTTGTTAGGGGGAGAGCAGGATGAGTCAGTAATCATGACACAACAGATTGACTTAAAAGTCAGGGTTCAGTTCCTACTTCTGCCATCAGTGTTATTTTGAGATTCTTAATCCTTATATTCTCCCTTGTGTATATAGTGTGGATAGAAAGAGTTTCTTGTCTGAGGTGATTTTAGGGTAAATTGATTTATTTCTGTAATGTTTTGTTTGCACAGCATTTTGGTTCACAGATGAAACTGTAACAAGAATTTAAAAGGGAAAAGTATGTAACAGCCTATGAAGGGTAAAAAGGTGTCAAACCATCATGTAGTTGTCACCTGTAAAAATAATACCCTTTACATTGTTTTTCTCTTTTGCATATGCTCAACATCTCCCTTTCCTGTGGCCAGTGCCTTCATTGCCTGGAGTTTTTCTGTTGTAATGCCTGTCAAGAAAGAGTGAAGTATTTGCCATAGCACATTTAGCTGACACCATGCCTTCATTTCTCTGGCATGGTGATGTGCCTAAGTCTCCCACAGATGCAGTTACTCTCAGATTTAGAGTATTTCACACCACCGCAGCTCTGAGAAGACAGTAAAGAAGTGTAAATAGAGCATAAAAAATCCAGGCAGGATTACTTTTTGCCTTTATTTCTACCTGTTCAAAGGAGAGAGATGTCACAACTAATGTGTCATATATACAGTGGCAGTATTTTAGGTTGGAAGTGGCTGATTTATATTGAGAAGACTTGTAGAGGAGACATAGACATTCTGAGATTTCTATCTGGTGTTAATTTTGGCTTTCTCAGTAATTAGGAGTGTTTGTGATCCTCTAAAGAAGTCAGTTTTAACACAGTCAGCAAACTTGATGAGTGATTATAATGTTGAAAAGACATTTATTTTGCTCACAAATGAGCAAGGATCAGTGAAAACTGTGTTTGCAATTTAGACAAAGTTTGACAAACAGACCTCCTATCTTTAAGCTTCTTTGTAGCATGTGGTAATTTTTCCTGTGACTTTCAAAGAGGGTTTGGATCTTGAGGCTTTATGTTATGGCTTGGGGATAATTTTGACAAAATATATACGTTTTGATTTGCAAAAAGAAGCTTTGTTTTCCAGCTCCTTGCAGTTTTAAAACTGAAGAGCTGCTGAGCGTAAGACACACGTTTGGCCCTCAAAGACCTTTGGGAGGATTAGGTAGATATTCATAGGCTCTGTATGAGCCAAACGATGTGCCTAAAAAATTTGGGAAGTAGCCTTCACTAACACCTCAGGAATGGTGTAAGCAGAGGAATATACATCCAACAGATGTATGTAAAGGCTGGTTTGATTTTTATTCACCAGTGAGATGACTAAGGGATCACTAGTTCATTAGTACTGGGGAAGACAGCAAGGAACTAGCCTGTTTGAATCCTGTCCCATTTTCACTCCAGAGGCAACACCTGAGAGAGACCTGTAGGAGTGTGTCATTTGTTGCATGAGTCCATTGCTTCTTTCTTTTGAAGCTACAATGCAGTATTGAAGATTTTTTCCACAAAGTATTGGTTTTTTTTACCTTGGTTTTCAATATGTCCAGCCCCCAAGTAAATGCATGGGGCACCACAATTTCAGCTTCCCAAAAGAAAAAATAATCTAGTTTGATGCTGAAATAATGCCTAAGGCTTTTAAGCGTTCTAGTAGTTCTTTTCCATTCCAAATATACACTTTGGAATGTTGGTAAATGTGAGTTTGGCATTGCAAAATATGGGGTATGACCCAGCCTCTTCGAAGTAATAGTATTTAAATTTGTCTGTTGTCTGATTGATCTTTTTTCTAAGTTCATATCAAGGGAAAATACCAAAACCATATACTGTAGTTTATAATTCTCTTCTGTACAACTGTTGTTTGCTCTCCTGGGTCTCTTAATTTTCATTCCCTCTTCTGTAATCTTACTGCTTTTTTTTTCCCCCCACCAGATTAGAGAAAAATATCTTGCTGTTCTTGTCTAAGTTCTCAAGGGTAAGACTCAGACTTACAAAACCAGTGAGTGCTCTTTTATTTTATGCCAAAAGCTACCCAAAATAACTTCCTGGCTGCCTTCATTGATAATGGTCTTGGTACAAAATTTGATGCTAGGGGAATAGAAACTGAAACCAGGCAAGTTGTCATGCTTCCTAAAGAAAGTTTGTCACACAGCATCAAAAAGATTTTTCACCAAAAAATATTTTTAAGACCTAGTGCTTGATTCTGATTATATCTCCCTGTACCTCAACAATTTCAATAAATTCAATATTGGATTGCATCTGCTGTGCAACAATAAAACATAATGTACAGATTGATTTTTTGCCCCCAAAGAGCTGTACTTCTCTCAAACACTTTATTTAGGAGTCCTCCATAATAGTCTTTTTTAGTTCAGTTTCTTCTGTTGCCGGTACAATATTTTTTTTTCTGCTTTTGCAGTGTCTATGGCCATTTTTAATACAGTAGAAGGAACTACATTTTTTCTAAATTAATGTTCATCAGGGATCATTTCTTAAGCTGAAATTTCTTGGAGGGACTTTGCTAGTGAATAGCATTTGAGGCTCAGGCAATTCCTCTCGTGATGAGCAAATGACTTGTACTTAATAAATGATACAGCTGGAGAAGCTTAACTTCCTACGGTGCCTTTTTTTTGTCTGATGGCAGCTTTATGTCAGAGGGAGTTCAGTGGTGCAGTTCCTAGGCCCTGCAATGTATCACCCTGTGGTCGAGAGAAAACTTCTGCTGCTTTGTGTACATGAGCACAGTGTGATGGCTGCTGGCTGTCCTCTCAGATATCTCTGCTGTGAGGAAGCTAGTCTCTCACACAGGAGGGGCACATACGGCATAGGTCAGTGACCTCTTTTCCTAGATTGTTTAGGAGTGCTGCAAGACATTGGTCAGCACTGTTCAGGGCTTAACATGTTACTAACACAGTTAATTTATCTTGTTCTTACAGCTGTTAAGTGGAAGCAGTTGCCACCATTGAGCATTGTGCAGGGCTTCTGTCCTACAGTGGCTGCTGCCTGTGCTTCATTCCCTGCAGTCCAGGGTGAAGGTTTTCTGATTGCATAAGAGCTCAATGTAAACTTTTGGAAAACTGTAGGGGTCTTCCATGGACACGATTCTATCTCGCAGGGTTTGGAGAAAAAAACCCACTTCAGACTGCTCCTACAGTGAATGGGAGTAGAAAGCAGTCCTGAGGAGATGCAGGGCTTCACCAGTTCCAGGAGGAACTGAAATTCATGCATAAAACTAGAGAGAACTTTTAGGTATCTTTAACACTAAGGAGAATTCATTAACATTATTCATTTGGTGACCCTCTTTGGTACAATCAGAGAAAATGGACACCAAGGACATATAAGGAGGGATGAAGTTGTTGGGTTTTATTTTATTTCCATGGAAGCAACAGCATTAGGGCACCACTTTTTTTAAGCCACTTCCAAAGTGTTCCCCAATCAGTTTTTTTTTTCTATTGTTTTCTGCTTGAACAAAGAGGAAATCTGTCCTGTAAAATTACCATTTTTGTTCTTAGGAGCTCTGATTAATTTGTTTTCATTTTTCAGACAGTAATATAAAGGTCTTTGGGTAAGAGAGGGATTTTTTTTTCTTACTTATATGCGGTACAGCCACTCACTCAAGAAAGTTATCCCAATGGAAATAGGAATATAATCTAAAACTTCTATTTTGAGGTTTCTTATTCCAGAGTTTGTTTCTCCTAAAGATGAATCTCTAATTAATGGTCAGTCACTGACATGCTGGTTTTGATTAGCATATTGTATCCATCATCCTGAATAAGTCACCTGCTTGGTTAATGTCTGTGAAGGAATCCAGTATTTTAAATTTTTTAATTAGTAAATACATACTCCAGTAACACAGCTCATCACAGTTATTTGTGTTCCTGTGTGTGCAACTTCAGCTATTTGTTAAGTTGATCCCTTTGTCATCAAGTGGTGTAGGAATTTTGGATGTGGAGTCAGTCTGCATGTACTCCCTTACCCAAAAATAAGCAGCAGAAGCACTTGCATATGCGGGGTTCCTGGCAAAGGCCTGCTATCTGCTCATGCAAAATAAACATATCATTTCCATAAACACTCTAGGTATGCAGCTTCTACCCTGTTTGAGATGCATGGCATTTTAATATGAAGAGAAGAGGCATAAATCAATCTTCACTTTTAGGAGTATGCCTCTCTTCCCAATACATACTTTTTGGGTGTGCTCATTTTGACATGCAATAGATTATATACTACACTATAAATAGGACTGTTTCGCACCAGAGCATGGCACTAGACCAAAACTAATATATTTGAAAGGCAACCAGGAGACTTGTTAGCATTATACTGAGTGGATGGTCTGCTCTAAGAGGAAAGGAAGGAGAATGCCTGGATTGCACTTACAAACAGCACAAGTCAACTATTTGTGTCAGCATTTCAAACCTTGTTCTTTTTCAAAGGTGTAAACTAGAGAAGAACAATTGCTCTTGGAAACTGATATGAGAATCACCAGCAGAACACTAGCTATTGTAATGTGCACAACTATAATTAGCTTCAAAGGCAATGAATTCTATACCTCAGCTGGCAGCAGGACAGGAGCTTTGCCTTTTAGAATAAAATGACAGCACAGAGGTGGGCTTTCTAGTCATTTCTAATGTGGTTAGAGCCCCTTGCATTCCTCTGTGTTCCATAACCCTTTCTTATCTTTATCTACTACTTTAATTGTCATTAAGCACACCTCGGGAAGCATGTTTTTAATTAAACTGCTACACATACTTTGCTTTCCCCTTGCCATGTGTATTTTCTAGCCCCAGCACTACGAATTGTTGCCACTTGCCTTCCACCAGTTGATTGCTGATTTATTATGTAAGTATAATCAGGCATGATAAAACTAGTACTTACCAGTAACCCCCTTCTTCCATTCTGAGATGTTTCTGTCTCAAGTACTCACTGCTGTGTCTTGTAGATTTTCCAAAGGTGTGTGTGCATGCATATGTACATATTTTGTTATAGTTTTAAAATAAAATATGGTCACCCATATTTTAAATTGATATATTGCAAGTTGTACTTGAATCTATGAAAAATCCTATAAAAAAAGTTTATTTTTCTTGCTGTTGCTTTAGTCAGTCTGGTTATTTCCTCTGTCTAGTGAGATCTGAAGATAACTTTTTTTTTACACTCAGTTCAAAACTTGGGATTAGTTGAAGGTTGCAGTAAAAACTTCTGAATTTCTCTCATACTTTTTCCTGTGATACGAATTTCCTCTTGAATGTGTCTTTTACATTAGAAGTACTGTGGTGAATTTTCTTCTTTATGCTGAATTTAATCTCTTCAGTAACTAAAATTTTAACATACGTCACTGTTGCGTTCAACTTTTTGAACACCAAAATTACTCCTTCGTTAATTCCCCTGTGTTTCCAGCATATCTGTATTAGAGAAAATAATGAAAATTCTGCATAACTTCACTGACACGTGTATAGAATCATAAAATATCTCAAGTTGAAAGAGACCCATAAGAATCATAAAATCTAACTCCCTGCTCCTCAGAGGACTGCCTAAAAGTAAACCATATGACTAAGAGAGTCATTCAGGCACTCCTTGAACTCTGGCAGGATTGGGACTGTGACCGCTTTCCTGGGGAGCCTGTTCCAGTGATCAACCCTCCTCTCAGCGAAAAACCTTTCCAAATGTCCCATCTGAACTCCCCCTGACACAGCTTCCTTCTATTAGGATGTGTTTAGACACCTGAAGGACTATCCTCACAACTTTAGACCTTTCTTCACTTTCCAATTGCCATTGTACATTTTTCTTATGCATGGCCAAATTTTGCAGGTCTTTCTCCTGCTAATAAAAACCTCAATTTTAAATTTACTGTTTAAATGCAGTCTTTTACCTGTTTCAGTGACTTAAAATTCTGAAATATCTGATATTGCTTATGTGTTTCATACTTCTGAAAGTTAATTAGATAGAGAAGCTCTCAGCTTCAGGGATGTTTGGATTTTGGTGGGGTTTTTTTTATATATATATATTTAGATGTCTTGTGAGTGTTTGAGCAGGCTTGACATCTCTCTTCCATTTATGCACAGATGTACTCTATACAGATATAAGAATAAGCCTGTTTATTACAGACTAGTCAAAGGGTGTCCTTTATTATTTTTCTCATTTCTGTCTGTGTTGAATTGAAGTGTGCCTGCTCTGAAATTCATTTTATGTCTCAAACTTGTTCTTTGTCCAGAACTAAAATGAAAATTCTTCAAATTAAAAGGATATTATTTAAAAGATTTCTTTTTCTATACAATTTTCAAATGAAAGACAGATCAGCAGGAGACACGTTCTTTAAAAGTGCACAGAGGAGTCAAGAGATCACCATGTCTTTGCTTGTCCTGCAGAGGTTAAGCCAGCCTCCTAACTTTTTCTGGGTGACATTTCAACAGTGACACTCATGAAGCAGACCCTACTGTTTGAAGTAGCTTCTCAGGTTGCAAAAACTTACTGACCTAATCCAACAGCTGGCTGTCATCTAAGATGGTAATCCTGTTTATTCCTCCATCCAAAGATTGCTATCTGGGCTAATCTTCTCTCTTGCTTTGACTCTGCTACTTACTGTTCAGCCATCACGCTTTGCCAGCAAAACAGACAATAATGGCTTTTATTCTTTACTCAAAAACCAAACCAAAAAATTGTTTCTTGCCAACTTACTGAGGTAAAATGTCCAGGCACTGGCTCAGACAATTGCCTGTGTCAGTGGTGAGGAGGCAAAGTAACAGCTGGCAGGTACATTGGTCTATCCCCCTTTGGACTCTGCAGCATTTCCTAGGACTTGAATTCAGAAGATTCTGTCATGCTTGGAAAGGGCTGATCTCTCCCAAAAGAGACCTTTAACATTTGTAAAGTCGTCTTTTACCTACTGCTTGTCATCCTGTTAGCTTGATCTACCAAACCTTACATTCTGATTTGCAATACATCCTTGAGATGGATACTGGTAATATTTCTGAACCAGCTACCGTAATTCAAGAGAGCCCATCTCGAGCCAGGTTTCCTTAGATGCAACTTGAGAGCTGCCCTCTTTGCGCCTTAATTATGCAGAATTCCTTGGGGCTTCAGCAGGAGTTTTGACTGTGCAAGTGACGCTGAATAAGGTCTCTAGTTTACAGGATTAATTACCCCATACTTTGATTTGGCTCAAAGAGTGAAATTACTGCAGGAGAAAGTCGTACTGGAAGAAACCATCTCAAGGCAAAATTGGTTTAATTAATATCTTTTTATAAATTAAAGCTAGTGAATCTTTGCTGTTTCTTACTCTGCTTTTTACACTACCCCAAGACAAAATTTGTATCCAAACTGGTGTGAAAAAGATGAAAAGAATCTGTGCTTTATGCTGCAACATTTGCCTCTGTGTTTTTTGTTCACAAATGTTATCTGTAGCTGCCAACAACTGCTGTCATGAGGCATTTTTTTTAGCATTATATGTTCGCTTTCCCAGTAGACTTTTACTTTTGGTTTTCCCAGAAGGTTTCAGTGTCTTTTCTAGCATCACTAGCAATAAAAAGATCTCCCAGAAGGACAGATTTTACTTCCAGCTGGGTTCTACAAGTGACTTGAAAAGTCTTAATAACTCGTGCAGAAAGTGGCTTATATTCCCAGGGAATTACTTAAATTACTCCTTTTTCTACTACAACTCCGAGTTCAAAGAGGATTCATATGACACCCACGCCACAAATTCTGTCTTTAATTCAGAGGCCAAAATGATATCAAACAGGAATGAAAAGCCCCTCTACTGTCCTCACCAGCTGCGCAGTGAGCTTTTAGCTCAGGGGAACTGTGATACCCAAAAACCTTCTAAGAGGCCACTTGTTCAGCAGCTCTTTCAGCTGCCTGCAGGAGCAGCCCGCAGAGCAGTACTGCTGGATGCTGGAGAAGTACCATTATGATAAATTATGCATGATAGTGGTACCTGCTGCTCCCATATCTGATGCACTTTGAATTCAGCTCAAGTTTATTTGAGGGACTCAGTACCTCTTGCAAACTGCACTTTCATAAATTATTACTAATTAAAAATAGCTTAATGTTCAGTGGTGCTTAGAACCACTACAATTCCCATCGAAGTTGGAGACTGTGCTTGCAGCATTAAGTAGGTCTTCCAGTAAACCTTGTGGATCAGATACCAGATTCGGATTTAATTCCTGTATGCTTTTTTTGCCTTTTTTTTCAATTATTTTGTGACTTTGTTTTTTAAAAGTATGAAAAGGGCTATCTTTTTATGTGGTTAGTAAATGCTCTTTTCCTTCTTGTTTCAACTGAAGTAGGTCCAAGTAGCTCCTATAAAGGACTCACATTGGAGTAACTGTGGGAAAATGTGTCCTTATTGTACTTCACCAGATAAATGTTAGAAACTGAAGAAGTTAACAAAGCTAGTGATCTTTAGAATTTTCAAGAATAGGATCTTTACCAAATACTTATTTTTCCTCTTTTTCCTTCTTAAAAAAAATGCAAGCTGTAAATTCTGATCCATTTCCTTATGCCTTCAATTCTCCCCCTAGATGTCAATGATAACTCTTAGTATCTTTAAAAAATGCAAAATTGATTTTGTGTTTTTGGGCTTTTTCCACTCAAAACTCAGGGTAGGAAGAGATTCTTTATGGATCATGTCTTCCTCATTTTAGTCTTAGCAAACTGGCCTTTTGCACCATGTTTGATATAGACCTCTTACAATAGAAAAAATATGATTTTGACATATGGAGTATCTAGATACCTAATAAGTTATACTAATTTTACTGGTTTGATTCAGTTTAGATAAAAAACTATGCTCCCTGAAGAAAATAAAATGTGCTACCTAGTGCAACTGACTTCTGCAAAATTGGGAACACAAACACGTACAATTTGAATTTTCCCTTGCTTATTTTTCTTTTACTTTGTCTGTCCAACCTGTTGCTATTGAAGAGTGGATGAAATAGAAGTGATGGCCATGATGTGTCAGTGGTTGATAAGTGAAATGATTTTTAAAGGCTGTTCAACTCCGCATTGTTTTTTCGGTCAGTTGTTCCTGTCATTTAAATTATGATTACAGTAGGTGTTAAAAAAATCCCCCCTGATACTGCAGCTCCCTTGATATATTTAACTTGATTTATTCAAGTCAGGATGCTTTGAGGGACAATTACAGCTCCCCTTAGCATTTTAAATAATGTGAAAATGTATTCATTGTTTTCAATGAATTCATTCCCAACTAGAATTTCCACCTCAATTGTGGTTAGTTATTGAGGACTACTCTAAAAATTCATTTTAAATGATCTTTTCTCTTTTTGAGCCTGATAAAAAGCTAATGGATCTTCACCACCAAGACCAAACCCAAGGATTTATCTTTTCAGTTTTGTTTTGGTTCGGTTTTTTCCATCTCACGTCTGTGTGTTTTAGCATAACATGGGATAGAAAAAGCAGCATGAAAGAGTCAGTCTGTGTGCATCTGCATTGCTGGCAACGCAAGGGCAGGCTCTGGCTGGCTGGCTGGGGGATGCTGCTTCTATTTTACCTCATTCCCCAAGACTTCTAATTTCCATTTCTCTCAGGTACCAGAGGGAAAATTAAACAATTTTAAGATTTTTTTTTTGTCTGAATGTCAATGCATTTCCCTTTTCTAATAGAAAGTATGTGACTCTTGGTTTAGGGAAAAGTAGCTCGGTCTGTGGTAAGGGGATATCCTACCTTGTTTGGTAGGGTATGGGGTACCTTACCTCAGGTTTTCTCTCTGCTCAATTCAATATAGTTTTGCATTTTGTATCACTCACTGAGACCGAGCTCAGACACTTGAACCTGGGCTTCCCACTTCCTAGACTATGATATTTGTCTTAGTTTGCTTTTCTTGTTCCTAAAAAATAATTTCAGTGAAAGCATTTTCAAAATGGAAGTGTCTGCACGAAACATGTAGTTTGATGAGTTAGCACATATTTAACAGACTGTACAGATCAATCTTAGTGCCTAAAGTTGGCAGGAGAGAGAAAACGCATAAAAATAGTTGCAAACAGACTACAATGGAGTGAATGCTGAACAGGGATTTTTGCAGACAGTGAGGGAGGTGCTGTTTATTTTGCGCCAGCTCATGCTTTGTTAATTCAGTTACTGGCAACTTGTCTGGGATTTGAGTGTCTCCATTTTGACTCATGAAAACTTAATTTTGCATAACAAAAATGCAGGATTATGAGTATGTGTTTCCAGTTTGAGAAGGCTTTGAGGAGGATCCAGTCCTGGGCTAATGGAAGTTCTGCTGCTACTGTTGTGTAGCGGGAAAAGCAAGACTTGAAGGGTTGCACAGATAAGTGCTCCACTTAGCATTACATAGGGGATAGCATTTCAGCTAATGTGCCAGGCTCATTTCCTGCCAATTCCCACTCCTGTTCTTGGTTTGTTCTCCCATTTCCCCTCTTGGTATACAAGGGAATGCTTCAGAGACTTTTTTTGCTAGTGACTATGCTCTAAGCCCACTCCTTGGCCTTCCTTGCTCTTGGTTACCTTGTGCTGGTCCTGGCATGCATAAACTAGAAAATAGGATATTCTAATCATAAAGATTACTGGATTCCCTGGAATCCTTGCCACTAAGGAAGAGGGAAAACAGTGATATTGCAGAGTTGCCAAAATGTAATATTATTATATATGAGTCTTGCATATATTGCTGAACTGATGGGGTTTATCTTCTTCTTTAATATACTCAAACCATGTTATGAGTTGGTGTACTTCTGAGGACTTTTTCTAAGCTTAGTTCTGAATTTCCTGCTATTGGGCCAACTTCTATAAAATTGAGAGTTTCAAAATCAGGTAATTACTATGCAAAACAGATCTCTGTCATAAAATGTGTCTCTGTTGTAAATGGTGTATGGGTAGAAAAAAGGGGGAATTTTTGTGATCTGGCCCTTACATGTTTTTAAAAAGCACTGTGTGTGTTTATTTGAGCCAGTAATGTTTAAACAAATTTTAAATGCATGCAGAAAAATCCTGTAGAAAATAACAGCAACAACACAGTTGGATGCTATATTGTGGGAGAACAGCTTGAGAGATGCTACTCTCTGAGGGCTGTTTTGCAATTCCAGTTTTGAATGTCACAGTTTTGTTTTTAATTTTGGGACTCTATGTGGAACCTCCAGGACTTTCACCTTTTCACTTTCCAGGTACTGAGATTTTTTTCCCGTGTTTGTTTACCTTTTTGGTGGCATTGGCTTGCCCACTCACTGCTACAGAGCTAATCAAGCAGTCTGCTCCGTGAACACTCTGAAGTGTTCATTCCTTCAGTGTGGCTTTCCTCCTTTGCACCAACCAGTGTGCAGTGGATTGCTAACAATCCACCTCCTTCTGCTGCTGGTTCTGTGGTTATGCCCACCTTGGGCTTTGTTAATTGTTTATGTCACAAAGGATGCTGCAACTTCTGTGAAATGGTTAGAAACTTGTCAGAAGTATGTAAGAAATGAGAAATCTTTAACTTGATGCTGTTCTCTACTGGCTTCTGTTGCACTTGCTGTTCTGATTTCCCCAGCCACCACTGTTTCTGTTTTACTTACATAAGTTCCAAGTTTTTACTTTTTGTGTAGTTCATAATTTTCTCCAGCACTTCTTAGAATAATACTCCTGACCATCTACACCATCAAAATGGGATCATGCATGTGTCCACTAATCTCTAGTGGATACTAGCTTTGTGAATCATTTCAGGCACTCAGTTAAAATAAAAATACATAATGCAGTCATCTGCCCTTCAAAATCCTCAACAAGAGACATACCCCGGTCCTATTTATGTTGGTGTAAATCCAGAATCCCTTTATATCCATTAGTGGCTTTAATATAGATTAACCCCGTTTTTAAATGGAATCAGGATTGGGCCAGTTGCATGTTGGCTTTACATCCTAAATGGTACTACTAGATTAATAGGGATTTCACAAGTGCTCAGTTTTCTCAGGTGGGAACACTCTGGCCATATTTGTGTTACAAACTGCAAAACTGACAATGTACAGCATTCCTTTCGTTTGCAGCTGGCTGATCCTGCCTTTGGAACTATGATCCCGGCTTATGTACATTGTGAAGTTGCATTTTTAGCCCATTCACAAAATTTTGCTCTCAGCTGTGCTCAGATAGCAATGTAGAGGAGAAACTTGTAACAGTATTTGGATCCATTCTTGAGAGACAACAACAGGTATCATTTGGAGCAGAACCTGAAATGTATGCTCCTATATACCAAAACAGAGAAACTTATTTTAATAAATGCTATTTGAAATATTTAATAGATTACCTGTAAGATTCCTTACATGTCAGGGTTTTTATTTTACATGTGTAAACAATAACATAATAATTATTTTGAAATTTGTTCAGATTTGAAAGGTTAAATATTAGCAATTAACAATAAAGAGGATTACTAAAAATCTCACTTTTCAATGAGAGAGCACATTATTTGAAGAAGCTAATGTTTCTAATGACTTTGCTCCTATCTGGTATCAGTGAATGAAACAAATGCAAGGGCTGCTTATCTAGTTCTGCTCATGGTATATGGCCCCTAAAGTACACAGTATTGCTCCCATAAAGTCAGGATAAATGAAAACAGAGACTTGGTTAGTAGTCCTTTTTTTGTTTGGCCTTGGGGGAGGGGGACCCTGGTAATCTGTTTCCCCATGGTTTGCAGGAAACAGCCTTGAGTCTAGGTGGGGACAAGGAAAGAAAGGAGTTCTGGGAGATACGGTTGCTTCTGTGAACAGATTATCGGATGGGTACAAGTACTCTTACGTAACTTGGAGTGAGAATAGTCCATCCTTACAGTCAGGTATTCATTATTCTGAATATACTCTTCAGTGGCTTTGACCCTCTGTAGCCATTTCAATTAAAAACTGCTGTGCTAGTTTTTGATGTACGGCTAGTGAAGGTTCTAGAGAGGGAGCGAGGGTGAGTGCAGCCGGCATTCATCCCACTAAATGCAGGACTGGATAGGTATTCTTGAGCTCCACCTACAGTCAAATCAGTGCTGTGCCTAAGCACGTGTAGGTTTATGCGGGCACCATGCCCACAGATAAGTTGCTTGCATATTTTCCCAGCATGGTTGTGTTAGAGTGGTGCTCTGGGGGCTGCCATTCCCTGTTTCTCAGCATAGTCTTGAGCGCTGTGCTGATAACTTTATAATGCCAGCAGTGCTGCTGCTGGCATATTCAAGCCTACCTTGCCTATCTGCATCTGACTTTCTGTCACACATAGATGTGCCCAGCTTTGACTGGCTTGTACCAAGAGCAGGTGCAGTTTGAGAAGCTGTTGGACAGATCACTTAATTATTTTTACCTGCCTTTCTTGTGTGTGAGTTGAAAATAATGCCTTTGAAATTGCTTTGAAAATTTAGGCACAAAGGGTGCTACGTAATATCCTCAGCACGTTTAAATGAAATAGTTTACATGGTGAGGAGGGTGGAGATAGAAGTCTAATGTCCATCTGAACTGTATCCAACTGGAATGGTGAGCCTCTGAATTTAAAGGAACTACCATTTGGGAGGGGCACTGCTTTTCCTTCTAAATTGTATGGTGTTCTGGGACATAGTCTTAAAGGCTCATAATGCATAAGTTTCCTTTCTCTTCTCCATTCCCAGCATATACATGTATACCTAGCAATAGTCAGACAAGACCAAAAGGAAGTAAAATTTAAGGTTTTGCCACTGTCTTCTTCTCAGGCTGCTACAAAGAGCGCCCAGGACATATTTAATGTCCTCTGCTACTGCATACCCTACTGAGATGAGTAAGAGTTATCCTCCTGCTGTGGGTCCCCCCAGAACACTCGAAAAAGGATGGGTTGGTGATTCCTTCTTCTTAATGTCACTGGAAGATATTGCTCCTCTAAGAGATAGAGGAAGGGTGAGAATAAAAATGGGTTATCCAAGGGGTTGTTTGTTCACCAACTGCATTAGCTGCTGTCCTATCATCTGCTTCATTTGATCAGATGTTGGATTATTATTCTAGGACTTCTGAGGATTATCGCCTTCTTCTCTTCCCTTCTTTCTCACCCTCCCACAACATGGTGCTTTACACCTCACCCTTGTCTTTTGCCTGCCCTGGTGTTCAAGGATTAAGCTGAGCAACATGACTCCAGAATAGAGAACTTGAAGATTCATCTTGCATTGTTGGGATCTTCTGTTATAGATGCTGGAAATACCACAGTTTTGACTTTTTCATTTTTTTTCAGATTTGTTTAGTTGCTCTAAAACATATGCTTAAAATAGACTGCTATCTCCAAGACTTGTTCTCTGTTAATCAGCAGCAAACAAAGTAAGCCGATGTGGACCATGTGTGTAGAGAAAAATCAAATGGATTAAGACATAATCAGAGCTATTCTTCTACTCAGAGTAAATATTAACAACAGTGTTTTATGACAAACTATAATTGAGGACATTAACTTACTGGGGAAAATAATCTTCCTTGATAAACAGGCACATGTTGCTGTTGCATCAGGTGCTGACAGAAGCAATATTATCTAGTTTTCAGTAAGTCTGCCTACATGAGTGTCTGTCTATAAAAGAGTGTTTTATGATGCAAAAGAGTATTTTTGTGGAGGTGTTCCTGATTTCAATTTGATTTGCCCACTTGCTTTCTCTTCTTACAGAGTTAAATAGGTTTCATTTCTATCCACATTTTTGCAGCTACAAGAATAGCCTATATACATATTTATCTGTACCCATGCATATTTAGCTAGATGTGCTTTGCCAATTGCAATACTATCAGAAGCTTTTATGCAAAGGTAAGCCTCATTTTTGGTCCAAATTTATATTTAGATTATTCTGTCTTTTATTCTTGTATGTCTGAATCTGTGTAATTCTGTTGGCATCAGTGGCAATGCATATCAGATTCACAGCTGAAATAGAGAGACAAAGGTTATGCACATTAATCTGTTTTACTGTTATGTTATATTTGTACCAGAGAAAAGAACTTTAGTCCAGATTATAACAGCAAAAACAGAAATTTTCATTTCATTTCAAAATAAACCAAACAAACCCCCCACCCCCAAACCCCCCCACACTGTTCATTATCAGCAATGGAAGAAGGCAGGATTAGAAAGCATTTGTTCTGTTTAGGATTATGCAGAAGGAAAGTTGTCTGGGTGATTTTGGAGACTTTTTGTTTGTCTGTTTGTCTCCTTGTTTGTTTTACAGTGAAACTTGCTCTATGCATGGAAATTAAATTGTTTGATACAGCAACAACAAAAGCAGAAACTGGTCACTATGAATTCATGTACTATCAGAAAGAAAACAAACAGAAAAACATATACAGTAGATTAATGCAAAGATGGAAATGGGCAAGATCCTTGTTGCATAAAAGAAATCCCAGATATCTTCAATTTTATTTTGGCTGCAGTCATTTCTTGTCTCTTCAGAAGTTTCTCAACAGCAACAACTGTTGTATGCTGCCTTTGAAACCCACATGCTACCACTGAAGCAGGGTTTGAATCAGCATGGAATTTGGCTTATCAGACTGTGTCTGGGAAGCCAGCAGTTTTTGTCATGCCAGATTGCATCTGGCTTAGAAACTGAAGAAAAATGTAGTGACACATTGTGAAAAGAAAAAGACAAGCTTTATTGGCTTCAGTGAAATCTCATAATCAAATAAATGTTTCATACTTTGTATGTATTAGTTATTTAAGCAGTAATTATATTTATTAAATATGTGCTTTAAAGTTGCTGGAGATATTTCAAGTATTAGAGATGTGCACGTAAGTCACTTTTCATATTTAGAAATCTTCTGATCCTCAGAAGAATTTCATGCTTTTTGATGTGCTTATATGAAAATCAGGATGGAAGAACAGACTATTTTTTCTAGAAGTCACAAACACAAAATAGTTTTGCTTGTGATCATGTCTTAAGAAGACATTGATGCAACATCCTAGAGCAGTATGATTTTAATTGAGCAGTGGCTTTTTTGTCTCACCCTGAAGAAGAACTGAATGTTCTTTAGGTGTACATTAGTAGCCTGGACAGAAAATTAGAAAATAAAAGTTCATATCTTAATTTAGGAGGTTAAGTTGGCTGAAATTGATTCTCTTTCCTAAAAGAAGTCTAATCACCAGTCTTGTACCTCTTTCTTACTGAGGATAGGGAGTGCTTTGGTGGCTGCAAATTGAATGATAACCTAGGAGAAACTGTATGATTGCCCACACCCTCTCCTGAACATTTGTCAAAACATATCTGTGGAAATTAGCTATTTCTAGCTAATCATAGCTAGATTATAAAGAATGTCAGTTTGATGGAGATGAGGAAAGAAAGGCGCAGGAATGGGACTGTCAGAGTTAATTCTGTGAAATGACATCTGGCAAAAAAGCAATTAGGGTTATTTGGACAGCTTGCCCAGAACAGCATATTTCTCACCTTTGTCGTTCATAGTAGGAGTAGCTGCCTCTACTAGATACATTTTTTTGTAAAGCTGCAAAAAACATAGCAAAATTGTGTTTAAGCAAGCTGTCATAAAGTTTAAAACTAAAAGGGTAATCCTAGTATAACAAGTAGTTGGGTTGTTCTCTACAGTACTAACGTTCTTTCTTTAAAAAAAAAAAAAAAGTGGCATATCAATCTGTGTTTTGCATTAAAACACAGCACAAGGCCAGTAAAATCTAGTTTTATCACTGCCTGTATTAAGTGCACTGGAAGAGTGAAGGCTGAGGTGCTTTGACTGAGAAAAGCATGTCAGAATTGCAAGAGTCTTGCAGAGATGAGAAAAGATGGAGAAGGAAAAATATAAACTCAGAGTAATCTGAGATCTCAGCAGTTTGCCCCAGTTTATAATAAAACAAAACAGAATGAGATGACCAACTCTCAGCATGCCACCACCGGAGTTAGTACATTACTGGCTGATGACAGTGATTATGATGTTAAAAAATGCCTATATAAGGCACCCCTAGGATTAATTAGCAGATAAAATTAAGAAAATTAATTTCTGTAAATATTGCTGGGAAATGCAGATGAAAATATTGGCATCTGCATGGGCTTTAGGGAAGGACTTGCTGATAGAGGTGGAATAACAGCTCACATAGCATAGAATGGTCTGGGACAACAGAGGAAGACCTCCCTTGGTTTCCTTGGCACCAACCAATTCCTGAACATAGCTGGCCTACCCATGTGCATGTAGGTTCCTTCACAAATTAAAGGATTTGCTCCACTATTTTCCTGTAGCTCTGAAGCTCTTCTGAGGCTTTCTATAAGTGACAGTAAGGTTCATCAGGCTCTTACTCAATTTTTAGGAATATGGTGACTCTTGGGATGCACAGCGTTCTGGATTTGTCTCCTGCTAACATTAGCTGTAACGAGAGATAAGGCAAACAGAGGTCATCATCTAACACTAGCACAGTTACAGGGTTTGGGATTTTTGTCCTTGGCTTTTGTTTCAGATGTGTTTAACATGCCCTATCCCTTTTTCCTTTGCAGTAGGAGTAGATGAACCTTCCACTTTTCAAGTACCCAGATGGTACTGCAGTCACAGAGCATGCAGGCTCACGTGGGGTTAAACGGTTTCCTCCATTTCAGATTTTGTGCCGACCAGATTTAAATTCGACAGTGTTTGTTTAGGATTCTGTACTCAGCACTTCGTATTAGATGAGGAGAAGCCCTGCATTTAAATTATTCAGTCTTTAAAATGAAAATTGTCAATCATGAAAATTGTCAATCATCTTCTAGCATATTTAACTTATCCTAAAGGATGCTTACAGGTGCAAAAATTCACATCCAGTTGCATTTATATATCCTTGGGTTTATTTTGTCACCGAGTGACTCTGTCCTCACCTTCTGATGTATTCTTGTGTTGCTCTGCAGATGGTGGGCAGAAATCAGATTTTGGGTATAAAAATAATAAATTCTGTTTTCCTCACATTGGTAAGACTGAGAGAGAAACAAATAACAGGGAAACATTAAATATTCCATGACATTAAATAACAATGGCTGGCATGTCCTGCCTAAAGTAGGAGAAATGCCACTACGGTGGGTTATTTGCTTGGCACTAACTGCAGAGTCAGTAAGTATTATAATTATTTCCAATATTTATGTTCTGTCCAGGCATCAGGAGAAGAGATGGTGTTAACTATGAAGTGAAAACAGGGCTGAAGTGAAGGGGGGATGGGACATGCAACCTGGGAAGGTGTGTGCGACAGACCTGAACCAGAAAACCACCTTTCCCATCCTGCAGTGTCAAAATGCTTCCACCCCATATCAAGATCATAATGTTTAATTTTAAATAGATAAGTAAATAAATAGTTGGCAGGATCCTTCCCAGACCAGCCTTTTCAGAACCCACCCTGGGGTGCAAGGCCCGAGCCTGCTTGGAGTGGGAGAGAGGCGTAAGTTTGGCTGCCTGTGACAGCATGTCCCAAGTGTCCAATCATCATGGGGGCAGAGGATGAGATGGGGATGGGGATGGCAGGGACAAGGTCACATGTGGGAGGCTCCAGGTTGCACATCTGGTGCCCAGGGTGCAAGGAGAACCATGGAAGGTGTAGGCTGCCTGTTGAAATGTCTCCTCATGGGGGAGCTGGAGGCAGCACTGCCCCTGGGGTGGCTGTGGGGCCTGAAGGCTGTCAGGCACTGTGTTTGCTGTCTTGGGGCTGGGTGTTAGTAGGGAGTTCTTCCTGACGTGGATGTGGTTTTGTTAGGAAAATCCCAGCCTGCTCTGCCATTTGTGAAAGAGTTGGTCAGGGCAGCTGAGTTCTCCCTCCTGAAAGAAGCCCCATGGGCATGGCAAGCAAACCCCGCAGTGGGAGAGGCTGGTGCTCTTGAGCTTGTTTTGGGTTTCTGGCTACTTCAACCAAATGAGACAGTCCCAGAGAATTGGCTGGTAGACTGAAATTCATGTTCATTCATTGCACATTTGCCCTTCTGCAGATGAAGATCATAAATCAAAAGAGAGCAGTTGTCTTTATGCCACATCCCAGGTTTGAAACTAGATGAAAGCCAGCTGGTGATCTCCATGTGGTAACAGCCTTTAGTAAAAAGATGCTTCAAAGAAGAGTGGTGGTTGAAGCATCACCATTGAGAAGTGGTTACTGAGCCAACACTTTGAAACTCTTTAAAACCATCTGAGGGGAAATTGCCACCCAGTGCCCCTCAGAGAGGACAATGACATCATACAGCGTCATGAAGGAGTGTTTTTACTGAGCTTGTAGTTACTTTGTCCTTCCATGGTGATAGGAATTTTTGTGAGAACCTCCATATGGACTTTAAAAAAACCAAACATAAATAATGAGGAGGTAGAAATACCAGCCTCTGACCACACCTGTGTGCATATGCTTCCAGAAGGGCAGCACAGATAATATGTTTTATTTCTTCATATTTAGAAACTTTCCCTAGTGCTACTAAGTGAGACATTCAAATTCAGTGCTATGCATTTTTTTACTACATCCTGCAGGTCTCTGTACTCTTTTTCTTTTTTCTTTCCAGTGAATCTGGATAATTTTTTTTTGAAATATCATTTTCTGCCTGACTCAGCAGTTGCCTCTATGATAAATCTGAGGGCCAGGAGAGGGGACAGGCTCTTTATCTGGCAAAAATTTAATGAGGTATGTGTTTCTTTCAGCTCTTAGTGGGAATAAAACTCTCTTTGTAAAAACCTCTGAGAAATTTATCCAACTGAGGGTTGTCGGATTTATGTGGGCTTTTTTATTCATTTGCTAGCTTAAAAAAGAAAAATCAAGCCTAGCAGTCAGGTGTACCATGTAGGTGAGCAATACACCCTAGAGGACTATGAAGCTGATGAATAGTTAGCTTCCTATAATGCCAAGTAGCTCATCCCTGATATATAATAATACTAATTTTTAATGCTCTCAGAAATTCACATGTAAAACTTTGCAAAATCAAAGAATCCACATTAAAAAGCATCCAAACACTTTGTTTAGACTTCTCTTTTTCTTGCATTATGATAAATAGTTGGGAGTAATTACTTTTATTTTTTATAACTATTTATGAACTTTCCAAATGAAGGATTATAAGTACATAACTTGAATGTAAGATTGTGATTTCCTCATAAATGTTCAGTCCTAAAGTATTTTTGGATGATTTTGAAGTGTATCAGGTAAAAAAAGAAAGAAATATAAGACTGAATCTTTAAATTAGCATGATGTCTTGAGGGGAATAGCTGGCTAATGAAAGTCAACAGCAGCATGTCAAATAATCATTTATTGGAGCTACAGGTGTCTGTAATCATTTATTGGAGCTGTCAGATGGGTTTCCACTGAAATACTTGCCCGTTTCTGAAGATCTTTTCTTTTGTTGCTCTACTTATTTGAGGTGAGGGGATCATGCTGTCATTTTCATCACTGAAACTTGTACTTACTTGTAAGTTCAGAGTGTGCCTAGGAATCATGAAAGGAACAAATCCTTGAGGTTTGCCAAGAACCTGAAACCCTCACTTCTGATAATCTGCCTGTCATTTGCAACCAGGGAGATGTTAATATGAAAGGCAGGTTTTTTTTAAAGGGCTGGGGAAAGAGAATAAATTCCCATCTCTTGTCTAGCTGCTGTGTGCAGTCACCAAACAACTTTGAAGATACCTACACTGTTTAAAGTCAGTTTATGACTTTTCTGTGACTTTGGAGGACTGCCCAAACAAAATAAATGATAAGCTGCTATGCAAGCCATGTTATCAATTCTGTATTTCGTAGTTAAATCTCCTACCATCTTCATTCCCTACTGTGATATGTCCATATCTAGGCCTTGGTACTTATATCCATTCCTGCAATTTCGTGGCCTCCCTTTCCAACATAAATTTATGCTGAATTGGGGTCCTTGCAGTGGTTCACTAGGTCATTCCTCTAAGTGGTAGAGATTTACCCCCTTGATAGCCCTGATTACCTGTTAAATATAGTGATACAAGTTTCTCCCCATCCCAGTACTTACCAGATTCATCATCATCACAAGGCAAAAAATGGTCTTTTCATTTTTAAGAAGATCCAAAACAAAATCTGTGTCACTGACACATGATCAGATTTCAGAACTTCATCATCAAACAAATTTTCTATATCCCTGGTTGTCTTGTAGTCAATTTTGATGGGAATGGGTATGGATGCTTGGTCTGCATGAAAACTGAGAAACCACACATACAAGCTATGGGCATTTCTCTGCTCAGCACACACTTGCCTTACTGCTGCAGAGGAAAAAAGTCTTGGTGGAAGGATGCACATATGCAAAGATATTCCAGCTGTCTCTGCACAATCCAGCTCCATGGAGCAATATCAGCTAGGGCAGGCTAGGGCTGTGATCTAGTGACAGCAGTGTTGTTCCCTGTAAGGTAGCTGGGGTTTGCTGGCAGAGCTCTGCTGCTCACGCTTAGCTTTGCTGCAGTAGTGGTTTGGTTACTGGTACCTGACTTAGCCTAAGTGTGTCCACAGATGACTTTGGTTGCACTTTTGGGAGGTAGTTAAACCACACATATATTTGTGTGTGTCTTTGCATATGTGTGAGAGCAATTTGCTGAAGCAAATTACAGGTGGACTAATAATGAGGGTTGCCAGCACCTCAGGATGCAGTCAAACTTTTCTGAATTTGTCTCAGATGTATGCTCACTGTCTCTGTTCAGGGATTTAGTAATGATGGTAAGAGATATTTATGCATTGTTACCCACAGGAGTGAATGATACTTTCACGACTAAAGAATTAACTTAAATTGAACATTTGCACTTGCAAGAGTGTAAATCTCCTGCAACTCACTCGTGCTGTGGTGATTCAACTCTAGTTGTTGCTGCTTAGCAGACTACAAGATCATAAGTAATACCATGTCATTAACTACTACTACCAAAATTCAGGAAGTGTGTGGTTAAAATATTTAATCTTTACAGTTTCCTGTTTTCTTACCTCAGAAGAATAGTGTTTCACAAGGTATTTAGGAACAATTTACGCCCACTGTCCTTCAGACTGGTTTTGTTCTGTTTGCTCAAACACCCGTTTGTACATGCATTTTTTTGAACTAGGCTAAATTACAAATGTATCTCCTATTTTCATTTACTCTTGTTAAGTAATGGAAAACCTGCAACAAAAGGTGTGGGAAATGTACTTAGTGCTTTGTATGGCTCCAAAGAGATTTGAAACATTTTGGCTTCCACAGTAGAGATGTAGTCATGAAACTTGAAACAACAAACAAATCATCTCCTTAATTTTGTTTGCCTGGAGTATTTTTATTTCTACACTGAGAGAAAAAAATATACTTGAGTGGAGAGTAGCATAGTGTAAAGGATATAAAGGTTTATTTCTCTTTCAGAATAATATAGAGATAGTTATGTTCCCAATGAGCAGTGCTTGCATCATTGAGGCCCTTTTTTCTTCTCACCCCACCCCAGCAGAGGGGAGGCTGGAGGTACACAAAGAGTTGGGAGGGGACACAGACAAGACAGCTGGCCCCAACAGACTGAAGGGACATTTCATACATACGGAATCATGCTCCAGCCTATAAAGCTGGAAGGACAATATGGAAGGAGGGGATGTTCAGAGTGATAGGATTTTTCTTCCCAAGTCACTGTTGTGTGTGATGGAGTCCACCTCTCCTATGGATGGAACACCTGCCTTCCCATGGGAAGTGGTGAAAGGATTCCTTGTTTTGCTTTTGCTATTAAACTGTCTTTATTTCAACCTACCAGTGGTCTCACTTCTACTCATCCAATTCTCTCCCCTCTCCCACCTAGGGGAACTGAATGAGTGACTGCAAGGGGCTGGGTTGCTGTCTGGAGTTAAGCCATAATAGCTCTCTTACCGCCTTTATGTAGTTGGGACTACAGAACAAAGCAGACAGACAAGTACAAGTGCAAAAGAGATTGTGGTAGGGTGATTTCTTGGGAAATATTCTACTTTGCTTGGACTAGGGGAAAAGAACACTGCCCAGTCAAACATAGTGTTGGTGATGACTGTGACTGCAGTGCAGTGGCAAGCTCTTCCACCAGAATGCATAAATTTTCACTTTGTTGCGACATTTAATTTTATGTTTTGGTTCTATCACATAGAATAATCAGTGGGACAACCTGACTCTATACTGAAGTGTTCAAGTGGTTTAAAAGGTTTGGGTCTGAAGTCATTCGGAACAGTATCATGTTTTGCTTGCCATGTCTTGAACAATTTTTTTAGTAGATGTGGTGGATTTTTTTTCTCATTTAATAGGAATCACAAGAAAAGACAAACTAGTCATAACTTAAACTTCTCTGAATAGTAACTTGAATTTGCATGGGATGAGGGAAGCTTTTGTATGTCTAGTTTTTCTGACGTACAAAATATTTAAAACAAGAAGGGAAAAATGAGCAGATTTCAGATGAACTGAAAAAAAATGGAAAAACAATAATATTTTTTCAGCAGGAACAGTAAAGGTACATAATCAAAGGACAACAAATGTTTATTGGCTTGAAGTAGAACTATATAGATGCCCAGTAGGGATTTTTAAGCACCTTCACCAGAATGCCCACAACAGATTTACCTGTTTCAGATTTTACTATGTATGTTCACACAGTGTTCATTCTGATGACTCCTGTTCCAATTAACATATTTTTCTGTTTGTTTGTTTCTTTGTTTTTTGGGGGGTTTTGTTTCTTTGTTTGTTTGTTTTTTATTTAATGAATAATCTATTACTCTGGAGTTCTCCTTAGCAACACAGAACATAAGCTGTGGTTTGTTAAGTGATCCTTGCAAACTCAGACCTTTCCCAGTAGCATCACACAGGTTGTTTGATTTACCTTCAGCTATGCATGTTTTTGAAGTTTTAATGGAAACCTGCCAGAAATTGTTGATGAGGTAAAGAACTGCATTCTTTCAACATCTCCCATCTCCATGCTTTATCTATAGTTAGATCTTCATGTTTGGGCTGGCAGAGCTTGTCTTAAAGTTTATGGAATATGATTTGACAACAAAAATCTACAACTCCGTATCCCAAAGCGTGTGAGCACTGTGAGGTTAAACATAATGTTGAAATCCCCCCAGGATACTGCCAGAAAGCAGTGAAATGGCTGGGTGTTCTGAACTTGGGTCTTACCACGGTGCTCTCATTGCTCCGCAGCAGTGGTGCGCTATGACCTCACTAGTAACTGACGTGGGATTTATGCACAAGCAAAAATTTGCAAATGCGTTTTGAGAAAAAAAGAGTTTGGAAAACACTAATCAAAATAAAACACTTTTACCTATGGAAAGTCTTTCTAATGTCCATCTTGTAGCTGTCTAAAATTGCACCAAAAAAATAGGATTTTTGTCACCAAGGTTGTTATAACTGAGGTTTTCACCTACAATTTTCAAAATACATAAGATGAAAATCCACCTAATGATCACAAACATGTCTGTGATGCCTGAAAGGTATTGTGAAACTTTCTGTTCTGTGAGATATTTTATTGGCTTTATAACTTGCTAGTGCATCTTTGTAGTTCTTCTCAGAGAGAAATTATAGAGTAACCAACCTTAACCCACAATTAATCTTAGAAAATATCCTCAGTGGAAACACACCTAAGTTTCCAACCTTAGGCTTGGAAAGATTCCTGATTTTTCTTTTCATTTTCTATACTAACCAATGCAAATGTAAGCCAGAGGATAGATAGGACAAAGGAAGAGACTGAACTAATTTTAAATAAAGTTAATGATATTTTTATGGCACCATAAATATTAATAGTAATCATCGTTACTAGTGACCTCATAAATCAGATTAGGAAAATAGTGGAAAAGAGCCCTGTGGACGTGAAGAATTTGATTTTGTAAACTGAGGACAGAAATATACTTGGATTGTATCTAAAGCTCTCTTTCACTCTAGAAAGGATATCACATCTGTAATATATTAGAAAATCTTTTAAAATCTTTGCATTGCATTTTCTTCTCATGGTTTCTCAGCTTTTCTTCCCTTTTGGGCCAATCTCAGAAAAAACAGAGATCAAAACCATCATTTTGATGATGGGATGTAGAGCGACTAAATTGCTGTGTGGATAGGGATAAGAGATATGTATTATTCCAATGGTTTCAATATTGATCTCATGAATTGGTTTATATTATACTGTCACTTATGTTTAAAAAGCAAACAAAAAACTCTGTTCTGATGTTAAAGACCTGACCTTGCTTTTTGAATAACACTCATGTGGCAGGTCAGCATACAGGTTAAAGCACCTTCTTCTTCAGTCCAAGGTACAAGGGTTTACATTAATGATGCCAGATTTTCTTCATCTTTATCCTGGAATGAATTTCTTTTGGAAAGGACAGTAAGAAATTCCTGACTTTGTATAGGTCTTGTTTCCAAATTTTGTCTTACTAAAGATTATCTTAATAATCATCATCTTGAAGAAGGGGGTGTGGGACCAGCAAGAATATTCCATCAAGAAACATAAGCATTTGAGACACATGAAACCTTGTTTGTCTTAGAATTTGTGTGTTAAAACACATGTGATCCATTTATGGGTTTCAAAATAGAATTAATTAGGCTGGTACATGAAGTATAGAGAAGAAGCGTGTTTTTAGGATATTCAGAATCCGCTTAAGCCAAGACATTAAAAAAAACCCTAAACATACTTGTGTTTAGAATTTCTATGTGTACCATAACCATGCTACATTATCCCGAATCATCATTTTCCATGCAGTAGTTTGCCTCAAAACACAGAATATCTGGTCCTATTTTGTAATAAATTAATGTATACTAAGGCTTCATCAGACCATTGCATTTCATTTTTTTTTCTCTGAATGTTCACAGAAAAAATATGAGATACAAAGGAAGAAACTCCCCTTCATCCTGCTTTCTTCCTGAGAATATGGGACATGGATCTGAAGCATCAGTGTGGGTGTACTTTCAGTTCCAATTATTTTGATTATGTTCTCCCACCACTAAAGCTGAGAATAAGTGCACATCCCCATTCTTGCTAATCTGTTAAGGGCATGGGATTGTGTTCCCCCAAGGTGGCAATGCTTTGGTGCAGGGCAGGAGGCAGTGCTACCCACTGGCACCATTACCCATAGTGGCCAACAGGGAGCCACCTCCCGTCTGACAGATCACATCCAAATATGTGTGGAAAGATTGCTTCCAGGGCCAGCTCTGGAAGAACTCTAGGGTGGGTCTTGCAGTCTGAAGTCTAGGGAAATAAATCTCCCTGGGACCCAGGTGGTTTCCATCGACATCCATGGCGGGTGTGTCTGTGCTGTACTTGTTTTCAGAAGTCAATATAGCCTGAAGTGGCTTTCTATGGAGATAGCAGTGGTCCTGAGGAGCCCTTGCTCATCCCAGGCTGCATCCCTTAGTTGTTAGCTCAGTAGATGCAGCACAGTTAAAAAAGAGAAAAATGAAGTCTCCTATTTCATATGAGGGAGTCCTGCTAAGAAGTCCAAGCAGAATTCATAAGACTTCAGGCAGGGAAACATTTGTATGAGGGGGCAGAGCTAAAAACGGAATCAGTACTATTAAAATGAGAAAAAGAAGAAAAAAAAGCATCAGATGAATGGTTTTAGCAGGCTGGTGAAGAATGAGAATTTAAGAACTTTTGGAAAGTAAGAGGCAATTAAGGCAAATGCCTCTTTTTTTAGATTATCTTGTGCTTTTAGAGCTGGAAACTTCCATGGTTGACAGCCCAGAGAAATACTGATAGGCCCAGAAGGGAAGCTCTGCCTGTCTTAACTGTGACAAAATCTTTGAAAAAAGACACAGCAATAATGTCAGCGTTTTCATAAAGGAGAGCAACACTCCAGAGCCCTGAAAATGCTTCAGAGCAGCTTCCCAGTGGGGCTTTGTGAGGAGTTTAAAGAGGCCATGTGAATTCACAGAAGGGAACTAGGTTGTCCTTTCTCCTTTCTGCAAGGTAGGGAGTTACCTGCTCTCCTGCTGAACCAATAAATTGCTTTAGGAGGTGAATAAGTAATGTGAGGGGAGAGAGAAGCATTCAGTGGTGGATCTCAGTTCCTGCAAGAACTTCACTCCAAAAAGCTGAAGATCCTTTTCAGCACAGGCTCCAGACATATGGCTGTGGGCATTTTGGGCTCTTGAATACCTGCCAGATGACGCAAGATCTGATTGCATAGGTGAAGCTTGAAATTAGTCTTAAAACCTCCTGAGAGCAATCATTGCCCATTGAAGTAATCCTTCTTGCTCATGGCACAAGCAGAGGGCTCAGCAAGCATGACCAAGGAACAGCACTTCTTAGTGCTACAGAGGCAGGAGAGAGCTCTTTTGTTCTATTAGGTAACAATAGTAAAATATGCCGCTGTGGAAAATGGAGGTCCTAGAATGCCTATGCTGACAAGATTTGAGACTTCTTGCAGATGAATCCCATGTGGAAAGCCAACTGATCCTGGTATCAGTATATCATCCAGGAATTCAGGCTTTGGAATCATATATATTTTACATGTGAGATGGAAAAGCTGTTCACTTTCAGGTTCTGTAATATTTAAACCTATCCCTGCCTGACAGGCACAGTCAAAATGTGTGTGACCAATGGATGAATGATGTATTATTATATCTGTGATATCATGAATGACTGTTTGATACCCTATAGCCTTAAAAATTATGCTAATAAAATTTTCACTGGGTAATGAAACTATTTTTTCAAGGAAAGACAGGATTGTGGAGAGAAAGCATGGAGAGATGGATATTTTCAGCAGGTGTAAAATTATTGTATAAAGAAGGTGTGAACATTTAAATTCCTGATGTGGACTTGTAGTGATTGATCAAGGGATGTATATTGGTTGCTTGCAGTAATGTATTTACCTGCCAGCTGTCAGCAAGGACATAAACCTCAGTACAGAACAAAATCTAATACTGATGGGAAAACTCCTAACTTAGACTTTTCTTTATTCATTTCAATTTCTTTTAGGAAATATTTTAGCGTGTTCGGTTAAAATGGACCTCATCGATTTTACTTTTTCTTTTTTTTTTTACCTGTGCCATCATGCATTCAAATACGTTGTGGCATCTACAGGCTCTTTTCTGAATCAGATTAAAGCATACCATGTTTGATGAACCCATAAATAAAGACTTCTACTTTTACTTCTGTTTCAATCAATGTATATTCACCAAATAGGGGAAGAAAACACATTTTCCCTTCAGTTGTTCTGGGTTACCTGAAAGATAGAGATGGTAAAACGTGTTTGAAATCTTTCTGTGTAAATCTGAATAAATTAAAACAACCTATTGTGCAAATTTTTTGGTACAAGACTGTTCAAGGAAACGAGAAGTAAGAAACTTACATTCATATGCACTAACTTCTTTTTTTTTAAATGGAGATAGATTTTGTGATGAAGCTGTTGAAGCAAAAATACTTAACCCTCTTGTAATACTTTAACTTTGTGCGGGAAGGTAGTTTATACAAAATTTGGTGATAGTTGAGCACTTTTTCAAAGATTGTTTGAGATGGAAGTCAAAGGAACCAAGACCTCTTTGTCAGCAATAGAGCTGCTGGGTGTGCAACTGCATATAACTGTGTGAAGTCTTTCAATTGTGCATTTTATCCCCCACATTCTAGGAAAAATAATAAATTATAGAAGGCTTTTATTGCTCAGACTTCTTTTAAGCTTTTGCAAATTCAGGGCTTAAAGTGCATACAGTTTGGCATGCTAAAAGTACATTTTCCTGGACTTCTGCAGATTGAAAAGGAAGATCTTTTTCTGAGGTAGCTGGAAAAGCCAACCAGAAAATTGCTGCATCTGGTAACAGTGCCTGTGGAAACAACAGGTCACAAATGTGTGTATAGTAAGATGAGATCCGTTTGAAGTGTTTGCTATGTCTATCATCTACAGAGTAGCAGGATTTCTATTTCTCAGCAAAAAATCTAATATCTAATGCACATTCTTTTCAGCTGCTTTCTTATCTACTGTCAATTTATACGTCTGAGTGGAAAGTGGCCTTTATCAGTGGTTTGGACAAGAAGACACATTCTTTCCTCTTAAATTTGACATAATTGTCTGCTGTTGTTTTTACCTTCTCTATTTTTTTTTTACATTTGAATTGAAGTGTACATTCTTATTTGAACATTCTTGCTTACAAACACATTTTATTTATTTTAGAGCCATGACTATTTCATTTAACAATGCCACTTCTCCAGATAGGGGTAGTGAAAGAAAATTAATATTGAACAAAAATTTATCTTCTGAAGCAGTTCTGCAGCAAGTCAGTAACTTCTGGAGTCCAAGGAGTCCATGTCTAGCAGTCAGGAAAACAACCTTTAAATAACATGGAGACAACCCAAATTATTATGACAGTTCTGAATTTGCAGAAGTCCAGATAGATATACTGGAAAAGCCTCTTAAAGGTAATGTTTATATTTGTGAAAGAAAACTGATCCAAAATTTAACATATAACCTGCTTTGGTTTGGGGTTTTTTTCTCATATCTATTTTTTCCTCAGTTAGTAACAAATTTTTACCTGTTTTGTTTTGCCTCCCCTGACAGTTTTAAATTTGCCCCTGCCTTACCTTTCCATTTCCTACCAAGTGCTTCCTCTCCCTTTTGCTGGGACCTAATTTTCTGCTTGAAAACAAGCCAGGTGAGAAGAGCTCAGATGCCTGTTTATTTAAAATGCTGAAACACACAGGGAGTCATCATTTCATGCACCAGGCACTGCTTACGAACAGTGGGGTCTTCTGGAGTTGCTCCCAGGTAATGTCCTCAAGGTTCCACACTCGGAATGGTCATTTCTCCTTACTGCAGATCACACAAAGCTTGCCCTTCCTTCCCATGCAGCAAAATCGAAGAAGGATGAGGATAACACTTGAACCCTTGCTAACTTGTTCAAAAAGCCCAAAACATGTAGCCATTATTTTTGCAGAGGAAAGCTTGTAAATGTAGAAGAGTAAATCCCAGAGACTTGGAAACAAGATGGCAAATGAAAGTACTCTGAATTTTAGAAATATCCTATTTTATTTAACAGCTTTAGCAATTTAAGGTGTATTTATGTTCTCAGGTTTTAGCAGAAAGTGTCTCTTCCATCAGCATTATCGTTCCTGTTGCTGTAATGAGCACCAGCGTTCAAGGCAAGGTGCAGATGCTCACCTCGGAAGAGGCTGAGCACCTGGGGAGGACACAGTGAGAAACTCTCCCAGTTGTTTTAGTTAGGGCAGCAGTTGGAAATTGGGTCAATACATTTGAGTAGTTCTGGGGATCTGGAAGCTGTGGAGATCTCTGTGCTGGGAATAAAAGTGGTGCTATGTCCTCTGCTGACAGCACATTGCTTTTCCCTGTGGCCTCACTGTCAGGCCCAGGTGCAGTGGCCAAGAGTACCAGTGGCTGGGGGACACTGTGTCTTCACTGCACCATTTCCCTTCTGCCCTTGGATGTTTCCTTTAATTGGCTTCTGCTTGGATTCTGTTTAAACAAGTTTGCTGGGCTATAGGAAATGATTTGCTAAATCTAAATGCAAGTTAATATTGGTGTGTTTGTCATTTATGTGGGATATCTTGCTGTAACAACCAGTTTTATAAAACTATGAGACAGTGATCATGTTTTCCACTACCTGACATTTTTCTATTCAACACAATACAAACACTTGTATTAAGATCAGTTTGAGGAATCTTTACAAGAAATGGCATATAAAAGTGGGTTGTTTGATAAAAAATGGTGAAACATTTCAAGATCAAAGAAAGTGATGCAGTTATTATTTTAAAATAACTACATAATTATAATTCAATGTTGATTTTTAATTTAGTCTACAGTTCCCAAAGAGCATTTAAACTGAAGAGAAGTTCAGATGCCTTGCTTTTCCATAGTCATAGACTCTAGTTAAGGGACTGTTTAGGAACTGATGAGCAATATTGGAGTTAATGGTGATGCCATGAAGATTTTTTGCCTTTTCTTTTATACCCCTGTTGTACCTTTTTACAACTTCTGTATTCTCAGTGCTTTTTGCCTACGTTCTTGGACTTGTTTGTCAAGCTGAGAGACTAAACATTTTAGAAGCTTCGTAGCTAGGGATCAGTGTGCCCCAGACCCCAAGGTGCTCTCCAGAACACATTCTGTAAACCAAGATAGAACCATCCAGGGGAAGGTTCCTTGGGGAGGGGGCTCACTTGAGCCTCTCATTGGGGAATCTTTGATAGATATGCTAATTAGTACAACCTATAATGTTATACCCGATCTTTTGGGGCATACTCGGTGGGGTGCATCTCGATGCATATGACCTGGATGTGTGCACCTAAGGATCCTTAAAATAAATACCAAGGTAAAATCCCTTTTCCCCTTCTAAACGTGTATGACTCTTGATTTTAAGACCAGGAAAATGTTGCAGTGGGGATCCTGCAACACGCATATAGCAAACCAGGAGTCCCGTGGAAAGGAAATATATATATGGACAGACAGATTCTTGATAGCTGTTTCAGAGATGTTTATTTCTCCAGCCGCATGGCCGGAGCTCTGCCGAGGAACTGTTCCAGTCACAGGACCAAGGGTCCTTCTGCCCGCGCAGGGAACACAAACCAACCAACGGGAACGAGGCTGAGCAGGGGCAGGGAAGCCCCGTGTCTGTGCCCTCAGGGCCCCTCTCCCAGGGCTACACGGCAGGGGAGGGACCCCAACACCTCACCCGTTTTATTTTAATAAAAGGAGAATGAAAACAACTGGATAAACATAACAAGAACAGTTTCAAAACAAAACAAGCCACCCTCCTGAGTCTTTAAATGTCCAAACAGATTCTCTGGAACATCTTAGGGCTGACGGAAGGGAGACAGGACTCTCTGAGCATGCTTTGTGGGAAACTGAGGCAGGAGAGGGTTTAACTTCTTCCCTCCCCTTTTCATCCCCCACTCGGCATTGGAAAGGGATTTTTGGGGAAACAATTGGCAAAAGCATGGTTTTGTGAGGGAAACCATGGGTGAAAAAACGGATTGGGAATACACTGGGGGTAATAGGACATAGGGTAAAAGGGAAAGATGGGATTAGGAAAGGGAGACTGTAGGGGGGGCTTACAATGGAGATATTGTCTAACATGACTACGATTTTTAGCATATATACTGCCTTTTACAGGAACACCATCAGGCCCAGTGACCTGCGATGCTTGTAACCCTTTTCTACCTCGTATAATTTTGAATTCCACTACCTATCCATCTCCCAAGCTTGGGATGCATTTTTCAGGGTTATTCTTTTTAATAGCAGTTCTATGCACGAATATGTCTTGCTGGTTGTCACACCTTGTTATAAAACCATAATTTTGCTTAACATTATACCATTTTATTATCCCTAAGGTCTTAGTTACTATGATCTTTTCCTTTTTCCGAGTGGCTGCTGTTTTCTGTCTCGCTGCGTCTTTGCCCTCTCTTTCGGTCGCTCCCGTGTTGGAATTGTCGGGGCTGCTCGTGCCTGCGCGCTCTTCCCGGGGTCGCGTTCGGGGCTGCGCGGGCCGGGTCGGGCCGCGCCGCTCAGTTCTCCGTGCGTCGCCTCCTCTGGTCGCAGCTTCGCTGCCGATGCCGGGCGCTGCACCCACGTCTCGGCCGGGCCCCCGAGCGACGACCCCCCCCGTGCCCTGCTCCAGCGCGCGTCTCGGCTGGGCGCGGCTCCGCTCCACCGCCGCCAGCCGCCGCCCGCGCGCCGCCTCTCTCGGTCGGGCGTTCACGGGGCTCGCTCCACCACGCGCTGCGCGGGGCCGGGCGGGCACCGCCGGGTCCCGCCGCTCCCGCCGTGCCTCGCTCCGCCACCAACACTGCGGCTCGCGTGGCTCCGCCCGCGCGCGGGAACTGCCTCGCTGCTGCTCGCAGAGCGCTCGGTGCACGTGGCCTGGGCCGCACGGTCCCTGCGCCAGGCTTCCCTTCGCCAGGACACAGCTGACATTGCTCAACAGTCTCGGTAACTAAATAATAGTCACGAAAATATTCTTCCATCGGCATATATTTTGACTCCAGTATTAACTGTGTCCAAACGGTTTTCCAAAAGCCCTTGGTAAGAATTAAATCCCAAGAAACATAGAAAAAGTTCTTAAACAACCATGCCAGGAAGTGTTTCAGTTCTTTTTGAGCTTGAATCAAGCTAAAATTTACAAATCGTTGTTCAAGAATCATTTTAAGTTTAAGATAAATGTCCATATGCGGCTCTGAGAGCCAAGAGTCTTCCCACGGTTCCTCCATAGTTTAGATGTGGAATAGCAAAGCAAAACCAAGAAGAGGAATCCAAAGTTTCCAGGGTTTACTCACACAAATCAGTCGCTTAGGGATCGGGGATCGTTCTGCTCACAAATCTCCACCATTATGTTGCAGTGGGGATCCTGCAACACGCATATATCAAACCAGGAGTCCCGTGGAAAGGAAATATATATGGACAGACAGATTCTTGCTAGATGTTTCAGAGATGTTTATTTCTCCAGCCGCATGGCCGGGGCTCTGCTCAGGAACTGTTCCAGTCACGGGACCAAGGGTCCTTCTGCCCGCGCAGGGAACACAAACCAACCAATGGGAACGAGGCTGAGCAGGGACAGGGAAGCCCCGTGTCTGTGCCCTCAGGGCCCCTCTCCCAGGGCTACATGGCAGGGGAGGGACCCCAACAGGAAAAGGCACCAATGGACCTGAAAAGGGGTTTGCAGTAATTTTATTGGTAATGCTGAAAAAATTAATCTTAGTTTTAAACCAGCTTCCCTCAATTTAGTAAATTCTCAGAGTTGTAAGAATAACAATAGCAGTGGATTTCAGAAGACAGTGACTTGAGTCGTCAAGCACAGGAAGAGGCATCTTGCTGTACAGGTGCCTCCAAGTGCAGCAATTTTAAAGGTGTGAAAATGCTGATGAGGGAGGAGGACAGACTGCAGTAGTTTATAAGACGTGAAGCCCTACGCCTAAAGTCCCCTTTTAAGGGCTCAACTACTAGCCACACAACAACTCCAAAAACATTAAAAAGATCAAACTTTCAGATTGTCAACATTCAGTGTATTGATTTGGAGTAAAACTAAGCTGCAAGCTTTAAAAGTCATCACAGGCCAATTCAAAGTTACAAGTAGCCAAGAGCAAAGAGAAGGGAGGGTGAGTGTGGGAGGTAGTTGTGTGCTGATGGGAGCCCTTCTGATAGGGGGTTGCAGTACTGGAACTTCACTGATTAAAAGGCCGGGTGGTGTGGGTGTAAGGACTTCTGGTACTAAAGAAGAAATTCCTGTGTGGAGAGTGTGCTTGAAGAGAGGAAGGAGGCAGAGGGCTTTAAGCCACATTTAAAAACAAGAATTTTATTACTTTGGAAGGTGTGTGTAACAAAACTTCAAAACAAAGAAATGGTGCCCCTATTAAGTCAAAAAGGTGTTTTATGGATGACTTTGGGGCTTAAATTTCTGTGGCAGGAGTTATAATTATATTCTGAATACTACTGTATTAATTGCTGATTGGAAGTTGGGTTAGTTTTCAAATGATGGAAGAGAGAGCAGAAATTCTGTTTGAATATAGAGAACAATGAGAGGTTTGTGTAGGTGTTTAACAGCATAATGATGTGTTTGCTAATAAGATTTTTACTAATTTTAGTGGCATCACAGCAAATGCTGCAATATCCATATAGGAGTAAGAATAATACAAAGAGCATTACCTGCTAATGTTAAGTGCTTTGCACTTGTTCTCCTGGGTATCTTGGATAGGCACAATATCTGGAAGTATCTGCCAACAAGAAACACCCTAAGAAGCAATCACAAACTCTATATAGGGTTTTGAACTAATTGTTTTTTTTCTTTTTGTTTCTCCCTTACTTCCTTGTATAGACAGTACCTTTCTTCCCCCTTTCATCTTTGTGAGTTGACCATTTCCATTACTTTCTTATTTCTGCTGAGGCTGGTAAGCTGGTTTGATGCATTCAGCAGTCAAAAGTGCAGTTCTCTGTGCATTTGTGTTGGCTGACTAAGCAAAGTTAAAGAGGCTGACTGTGAAAGTGAAAAGGTGATTTACACTGGTGTCATAGTGCTGTGCAGTAATAAAACTCAGGGATTGTTGGACACACATTATATTGTACAATTATATAATTATAAACAATATAATTGGAGGCAGTTGAGCTTGAATGCAGCAGGCTGTTATTTAGCAATCATCTCTTTCAAGGCTCATTAAACGCAGATTTATATACAAAACAAAAGCTTTGCTCTATAAAGGCTAACTATGTAGTGGCATTTATTCCCCAAAACGTAATGCATAGATCTAAAGTTGTCAACGTGTATATTGGATTTAGTCAGTGATTGTCAATGAGGTTTTTCAGCAGGTATGACAATCTCGAGCCCTTTGCCTTTATTTGAGGATTATTTCTGAGAGTTTATTTGTATGTCTGGTTTGGAAGGCTAAAGAGACTACACATTCACATATAGCTGTGATCTTAGGTTCTGAAATCTGACAAGCAGGGACAGAACAGATGGTAAAGTGTTTAGAAAGGCAACAAAGATTTCTTAAAGTCATCTGTATTTGGGTCTTACATTAGCCCTTTAATATTTTGCAATTATGAAGTGATGAATGAGTTTATGGGGAAGAAAATTAGGAAGCTAAAAGATTTTGTTGCTGCTATCCCAAGGAATTTAGTTTTATTACCTGATATAAAATAAGTTTTTATTTTACAAAATAAAGGGATAAAAATTTTATTAATAAAGGAGAAAAGCCACAGAACTAAGAACATCCTACCACAAGATCAACACATATAATGGTCCAGTCTGACTCAAATTTTAATAGTTGGCAAAAGTTTGTCACATAAAGTTTTACTTAAATATGTATATATATAAACTGAAATTTAGGTGTTTAATTTTTTTCAGGTTTTTTAGTATCTATAATTCTATCTGATTTTTAAACAGAGTTGTTAAAGAACTATATAAAAAACTGACACCTTCTTGAAGGGAGAGCCTGCAGACCTCCTCCCTGAGTCCAGCTCTGTGAGAGCACAGCTTGGCACTACCAAGTATCTGGCCCACATGCGCTCAAGACACTTTTGCATTTGTTATCATTTCACACACTAATTTTTAAATGCTTCATTTTAATGCTGTCCCTGACATGCAGTGTGTTTCACTTCCATTCCTTCACCAAGTGATCCGTGGGAGCCTGATAGCTGCAAGGCTCCTGTGAGTTTTGTCATGCCTCTGCACAGATGCTCTGCCACGATGCAGGTGCTGCATCACTGTTTCCAGAATGTGTTACCTGACCTCACCAGTTTGTGGCTGTCAGCCTTTTAGTTTTGCATCAATAGCTTCCACTTTGCTGTGTCAGAAACGTGTCTGCGCAATAATTGTAGTTTACTTCATTCACTTATGATACTGGAAAATGTTAATTAATCTAGTATCAATTATTGTAGATGTTTTTGAATGCATGTAAAGCATTGTGCTGTTGATGTCTTTAGCAACTTTATCTTAGTTTTAGCCTTTGGTAACTGTGATGCAGAGCTGTGTTTCAGAGCTGTTTTTCTTCCCCCACTTCTGACTTGTTTGCTCATTTATCTAAATGTGTTAACTTGCAATGTTTCTCAGGGTCACATTAGGGAATTAACAAGGTCCAAATTCTTGGAGCACCATTTTTAAAGATAAAACATTCAAAAATGCCAGCCATGAAATTCAATGTTTCTTGGTAAAACCAATTTTTTTTTGCTTTTTATTTTTTAAAAAAGTGTGTATTTTCTTAGGAACATAAGGAGAATATAGCAGTCTTCACTGGCTCAGCTGTAAAATGGTCTTACAACATTATGACAACAGTTTTATAGAAAGGTTTTTGCTTTTTTTCCCCTCTCCTTTATGCAAGTCTACTCAATCTAACTAGGTAGAATCTCTTAGGTTTGGGTAGTTGGCTTGGTTTGTAAGCTGGGTTTTTGTTTTGCTTTTCCATTTTTTTTCAGAAGTCCATAGATAACGAACCTTAGATAGAAGCAGTCTTGGAAAAACTTGCACTGCTCATGTTAATTGTGTATCTTCTGAGTGCACAGGCAGTGCATAACTCATATCCCCAAACTTTCAATTTCTCAGTTACATTAAACTTTTTTTAAAAGAAAAATACTGAGTTATGTTAATCAACACTGCCTTTTTTGTTTCTATCTAAAGTCCTCTCCTTTCAGATAAATTGCCAGTGGTCTCCTGGTGCTCGGGATGAAAGAAGCAATCCTTATCTAGGGCTTTACAGCGTTTCATGACTAGAAAACAGTGCAATGTGAAAATTTGTCTTGGGTAATAACTCTAGTATTGTGCAGGCTTGTAAGGTTTAAAAATATTGCATTTAGGCCCCAAATCAAGAGCTTATCTTTCCACATGTGTTTTGTGGTTTGGGTTTTGGTTTTGGCTTTGGGTTATTCTTTCCTGATGTACCACAGCTATGAAACTGGAATTGCTGTATCACAGGGTTCTATCACCCTACAGAGTGGCAGAAAAGAGAAGCAGCATCATGGGATTTCTCTTAAAATTTGTGTTAGCAACATCTCCCCAGGGTGCCTGGTTCCTTGGGAGCCACAGATAGGGCAGTCTCCACCACAGGAATCCCACATTGTCTTTGCCTTGCATGACTTTTGCTCTCTATGTGTTCTTCCCATGAAGGTGAGCAGCTTCTTCTCCAGGACATGTAGTTTTGCTCTGCTTATCCCATCATGACTGGCTTATTGGGAAACTCTGCAGAGGGACGGAGCAGTAGCTAAACAAGGCTTCGTCTTTAGAGGCATTGTGATACCTGAACTGTTGTTGTTTCCCATACTTGAAACAATAAATTAATGTCTCGCCTCAGACATCAGGGAGTCATAACTTAGAGTTGAAGGTGTTTAGATTGTTACTTGAGGGAGAATTTAACAATACAAAACAATATATATACTATAAATGTAAAACAACCTTAAGAAGAAAATGGAATAACATTCCATGCCAAATAGTTTGCTCACTGAGAAAATTACACTTTTTTTCAAGCTTTAACTCTTTTAAGAACTTGGATGTTGGTTTGTGTGACTTGCACGTTTTTCCAATTGTATTTGTATCAGCTTTCACATCGTATGTTTCCTGCTCTGATGGGTTAGTCCAAACATAAAATATTCCCTGTTGTAAACAGCCATATTGAAGACAAACAGCACAGAGCACAACTAATAGGATTTGCTCGCGGACCCTTTCCATCATTAGTATTGCATAACTGTGCACTGAAAGGTGGTGGTCTTTTGAAAGAAGGAAGGAAAGAGAATATTGAGTCATGAACTCCATCTTGATGTAAAAGGAAATGCTTTCTGTTCTGTATATGAGGAAATACATTTGAAATTAAAAGAAGGAAAACGTTGTGTATTAAACCTGGTGAATTTTCAAGCTAACTTTTTTAATCTAGATAAACATGTATCAATGATTGAATATGTTGCTAATATATTTTCATTGAGCCAATTTTGATTCGTAAACCTTTCTCTGAACAAAAATGCAAATAAAGAGAAAGACACTATGGATTTAAAACATGGTGTAATATTCTTAAAGACATTATGGATCTTAAAACATTAATTTTTTTTTTCCTTCAAACTTCAGCAAATATATTATAAAGATGAGATAAATATGCCAGTGTTTATCCTGCCACCCACCTTTAAAATGTTTTCAGACCCTCACAGAAAGAGTCTGTGAAAGCCCTTCTCAGTCATGGCTCTTCCTATGGCAGAGCCTGCTCAAATGCCTGGACCACCCACTGAAGCCCACAGGACTGGTGTACCTTCAGGGAAATGTAGAGAGGGACCCTTCTGAGAGCAGCAGGGAATTAAATGAGCTGGTTTCACTTCCTATTCCTAATAGTTTCAAAGACAGAGGTTTGATTGCTTCCGAGGACCTAACGCAAATATTACTTCAAAGACATTCGAGCCACAGGAAGTGTAAAGCAAAGTGAAGTATAATTCACAGGGGTGGGGGTGGAGAATCAGCTTTGAGTTGTTTGTTTGAAAACAGTGGATACATCTAATCTGAGCTGCAGAGCATTGCCCAGCTGGCTTAAAGCTTGTCTCTTTTAATTATTGAAATGTTCCCTAGGAAAACTGTTGTAATAGCAAACAAGTGATGCAAATCAGCACAAAGGAATGTGTAACTCTTCTCTGGCATGAAGGTGTAAGTGCATGACAAAGCAATTTGCTTACAGGCAATATCAGAAAGTTGATGGTTTGCATCTCTTCATACCATGCAAGTGTGCTGTGACAGTATTATTCCTGAGCAAATTTCCTGATGCATTTTAAAGCCAGATTGCTGGTTGCAATGGAACCTTGCTGCACGGAACAGTGTTAGTTTTTACTTTCTTGTTTGCGCTTAGCTCTGTGTAAACATGGCTCACCACAAAACAAACAAACCATGGAAATAATCCCCTCTCTCAGCTCTCCCAAACAACTACATTTTTTTTTCCTTCCTCTTATATCCTGAAATATTGATGGATATCATTCTAGCCCAAAGCAAGAAAGAGGGTCCTGGAGGATATCTTTTGCCATTCAGGCACTGCTATAACTCCCTGTCAAGTTAATGGAAGTTCTGCCACTCAGGTGAGTAGAAATGGGATTGAGCCTTTGCTTACAGACCCCATTCTGATGCAGTCGAGTTTCCTGCATTTGTAGGACCAAAAGAAAAACAGGAAGGGCAACGTTAATAGATATTGCGTAAAAAAAAACAGTTTCAGGTGTCATAGGTTAAATGATCCTGACTTGTGTATCTTTTTGTTGCTTACTCTGAAACAAGATTTCTTGTGCTGCTTGAGTGCAGTCAGTGAAACAATGTAAGTCAGCAACAGTGGATTCATGTTTCGTGCTTCGCTTGGGAGGCAGGTAATATAGCACACTTGCAGTTCTGTACACCGAAAGATGTAGATGGCGTGTTGTATCATCTCAAACTCGCATTCATGTTGTGTTACTGTCATGCTAATAGAGAGTTAAAGCTGTTTTCTTTTCAAGAATATCAGCATTATAAATATGTTCTACATACATTTATGAGTGTTGGGCACCTCTAAACTTCTACTTGGTTTCTAGGATGATAGGGAGTCTTGTTTGTCTTGCTTTATAGCTCAAGAAATTTCAGCAAAACTGTTCAAGATCTCAGGTTGTGTGACTAAATACTTGACAGCTATGATTTTCAGAGACCTGATTTTATAAAAATGCAATTGATATGCTGTTGGCAGAAAAAAGCCCCCTCATCTCCCTGACAGTCCTCATTATTTCTTTCCATTTCCCTTTTCCATTCCCTTCTTTTGACTTTATTCTGAGAGAAAAAATATGTAGAATGGAGCAAAGATGACAAGGGGAAGTAAAGCAAGAAAATCATGTTTTGTTTTCTGGTCCTTGCAGATTTGTTCAAAGAGCATTATAAGAATTTGTGCATACCAATTTTTAACAATCAGTAACCTCTAGGGGTTTTTGTACATCTTTCTGAGATACTTCTTAGAGCCAGATGCTGGACCCCAGAGAGCACTGTATAAATATTAAAATGAGATAGATCACTGGGAAATCAAAGTTATCTGTTTGTATTTGAATTTTAACAGAAAGTGAAAATAAATTTTTGGCATCATAAGTCGTGTGTGATGCTAAACTGCTTTTGGTTCTTCCCCACAAAAATCCATGGTTTGTTAGTCTGTTCTAAAGAGGGCAAGACTTCATCATGAGTGAAAATGTGTTGCTTCATATTCAACAGGTCAAGTTTTCTTCGGATTGAGGCAGAACTGCGGCTCACGGACATCTGATGTGATAGGTAAGTTGAATTTGACACATCTTATTACATTATCAGCACATGACAAATATTGATCTTGATTATGCTAGTCTAAGTGCAATTTCTTATCTTTCTTATTTTGCATTTTCACCAGTAGTAGTGAAATGAAAATTTGCCTCCCTTTCCATCTCTCCCAAATGACACTTCAAGGTTTAAATTATTATAAATTACCATTTTATGTAGAAAAAATATACATCAGGAGATATTTAACAAAAAAAAGTAACTTCAGTAAACCTTATTTCTTGAAATAAGGTGCTAAGATATTCTATTGTGAAAAAGGATATTTGGGCTTATGAGAAGACAGTTCATAAAATATGGGATAATTGATATATAGCCCATGTGCTCGTACATTAATAGACAATTTTTTGGGTGTAGTAATGGACAACAACACTAAATTACATAATGGAACTCTTTTCTCTTTGGCTATTTAATCAATGTGCAGTGTTTTAAAAAAGGTGTCCAGGTGTGTCACTAGTACATAAAAGTGAGACTAATGTAAGGGTAGCGTTTCATATTGTTCTGTTTGCTGAATTTGGTTATTCATGGCAATTGTTTAATACTTAGGGCATGCATCTACAGATCTATTTGGTCTTATGAAACAGCGGTGTGACCAAGCAGGAGTTTTGCTTACCCTGAAATATGTGAGGCTGCCCCAGTTCTAGAGAAACAGTGAAGAAAATGTGAAAGGATTTGAGTTAAGATTGTGTAAGGCTCCAGAAACACTTCATCATGGGAACATCTACCGTGGAAATGATTCCTGGAAGGATTTTGGCAATCAGAAGCAGTTAGGCAAATGGTGTCCTGCACTGTTTGCGTCAATCAAATAAATGCATTGTGGAAAAGTGCATTTAATTGTAGAGAGTTGAGCTGAAAAAGTTGGAACTGCAGCTTAAAGTTGCAGTAGAAATTTCTATGTATAAAAAAGAAAAAAAAAAAGACAAATAGCTATTAGTTTGCCATCTCTGAAAAGCAGTTTAGAAGACTATTTAATTATGTCATTTTTCAAGTTGCGAGGTAACTTTTTCTGAAGTAATCTAGACAAGATATAGATATATTCCTGGTAGGATATTGAATCCTAATTACAATACATGTTGCTGTTTACATTAACATTTTTATAGTTAGGATTTAAAAATGAAGGTAGGAAAAAAAATGTCCATGTGTTCTCTTTTAGTCTGAACATAATGATAAATTTCTGGAACTTTAATGTCATACTTCATAGTTCTCTTTTTATGAAGTTGTGTGGGAGAGAGTTTCACTTCTTCCAGCCTGTTTTACTTTGACCAATTTATTCAAGGTATCAAATATGTTTGGGATTTTTAACTTGCATTTTTCATTCTTATTGATACAGACCATCAAAGGCAAACTGGTAGCACCAGACTAACACTGGGATGATGAAGTGACAGTAAATTTAATGACAGGGAAGGTAAAACATATGATAATATTTTTAACACCAGAAGAGTTTGCCATCCAGACCTATGTATCACACATGGATTGAGCAGCTTCTAAAATGTCGGTTCATTGTGATTTACAGCTCAGAAATTTGTTCTTTCCTAGATAAGATGTCACTTAGTTTGTGTGCGTGTAATACCTTGCAATTTATTGTATAGGCAGGCACTTAACGGGGCCTGAGAATGAATGCCACAAATGAGAGGTGCACTCAAAGTGCAGGAGTGCTTGAAAGAAATTGGTGTTACACATGTGTGTTATGGAAATGTGATTGGGAACACTGGATCAAATTGATGTATTTTTCCATTGCTATGTTGCCTTTTATCATGGATTGGATAAATCCATTCTTGCTTGTGGGAAGCAGAAAAGGGAAAAATGGTGCTGCAGCAATATGTGGAACTGTCCTTCCTTGCAGAAAGGGAAAGATTCATATCAGAGAATTCCATGAGCTCATCTTTTCAGTAGAGGTTTTCTTCTTTGTGTTTGTGTGTGCATATGAGTATCTGTTATGTAGCATAAAAGATCAAGGCATTTTATAGATAAATCTTTCCTTAAAAGAGGAAAAATCTAAGATCTAAGTGGACCATTTCTTTCCTTCACTGTGACAGGAGCAAGTGTCCAATGTTCTGGAAAGTCTGATCATGAGGAAATGGAATATGGATTGTACCACAGGTTTAAACCAGAAACAGAGTAACAGAATAACAGTCTGTAACACAAAAAATGTTGCCAAGCCATAAACACACTGAAAATTTTTGTAGTAACATAATTAATGTCCTAAAATCCACCAGGAAAATAGATGTCAGGCAGTGGATTTGATGTGTATATAGCTTGTTATATGGGGAGAAGGATAGACAGACTTTTATTATCGCAAGAGGAGCAGCACTTGGCTGTAAAAGAGAGGCAGGCACACAGGCAGCTGTTTCAGGAGATGAAATTCCAGTAAGTTGGAAATATGGAGCTGAGGGGGAAGTAAAGAGCCAAAAAGTGAGAGCTCAGTGGCAGAGGTTATAATGCAGGAGCTACAATGAGAAGCTTATGGAGATGGGAAAGTGAAAAAATACTGTTAAAAACATCCTTCATTATCCCTGGTTCATTTCATTGGGTTTCTCTCATTGCTAGTGTCTAATTACCTGTTGTGATGGCAACTCCCCACCTTGATTCATTCTGCCTTAATTATCAGTTGTATGGCTTGAACACAGCAAAAGGACAAAGGGGATGAAATTGGAGTCATAATGGCCAGGTTCAGACAGGTCCTCTAAGGATGGCAGAAGAGAATAAAATCTGCTGAAGGTATTTGGGAAAAGCTGCTTCTCTGTTAAGGAATAATGCCAGTAACTGCTGTGTGGAGAAAATAAAGGAGCACCATCCACATGTAGTTCAAAAGTACAGGAGAGGTAAACTGTACAGTGAACGTGCACTATACATGTAAGAACTCACTTTTAAAAATTAGTCATCATATTGCTTTGCTTTTAACCTAATTATTAGAATTATTTATTAAAGTGATATCATTATGTATGGTTCAGCACTCATACATTGGGTACTGTTCCCCCCAGAGATTAATTTGGAGCTGAAAAAAGCAAAAAATAAAGTTTCAGTGGAGACAGAGCTGCAAATGAAGCTACTTCTGCTATGACAGTGTTGTTTCTATTAGAGGGCACTGCAATGTGCAGAGGCTTAGAAAGATGTCAGTAAAAATAACAACCTTACATTATATGTGCAGTAAACACTGAAGACTGGAGGCTGGGTTTTTTTTGGTTTTTTGTTTTTTTTTTTTTTAATGTGTGGGTTGTTTGTTTGGGTTTTAGTCAATGCTAATCTGCTTGATATCTCTTTATCTTTCTCCTTTGGTTTCATGGCAGTCCACCAGTTTATGTTAATGGCTGCTTCTTTATCCAGTCTCATAAGGTCATCATTTGAAAATGTTAACTAAGCTCAGATGTTTCCATAAGTTAATATCTTTTTTCATTCAATATGGGCACCTGAAAAACTGGAGATCACTTAGTTTCAACAAATTGTACTAATAATATTATGGAGTCCTTTGAGACTAAAGTGCAAAATTCAAAGTCTATTAAATTGGATATCTAATCAGAGTTCATGGCAATAATATAATTATTTTTGTTTAAAAAAAAATAAAACACAAAAGCAGACAAACAAAAAATCATGGCCAGTGAGGACTTGGCCAGTTAAAGGAAAGCAAAAGCCCTTCTCCATCTCAAAAACCCTCCAAAGCTAGAATTGGCACCAGTATGTAGGTCTTACAAAGCATTTGTAGTAAAAGTATTGTAGTAAACACTGCACTATGTGCTTTAAAAAATTTGTGAGTGGAAGGGGAGTGGAAATGGTTGCTGAAATACTCGGGTGACTTTAAGCGACTATGAGAGAATGTGTACCATTTGTATGATGACTGTTGGCCAACTCTTGGATGTAACTGAGGAATCCTCACCCCGTGAATGAGCCACATGGTGCTGGCTGGGTTGCAATGGCAGGAAACTCACCGTTGTACCTCGGCTAAGGTTAGGAGCCATGGTGGCAGCTGTCAGTCCATTTATTGGGTGGAACTGGAAAACAGTAAGACCTCACCAGTAGGTGGATTGCTCTTGTGCTAAAGCATTGGAAAAGAGGAAGAGTGGAGAGCAGAAAGAAAAAGATATAAAGTGATTCTTGCGTGATTTGGTTTGTGCATGAAATGTTTGTATACTTTTGCAGCAGTATCTCATCCTGAGGAGCAACATACTAAGCTAGTTCATCATCAGCCAGGAGGAAGTCCTTGCTATTCTTCCTATTTTGTGGCATCAAACATGGCTTTTGGAGCAAAGCCAGGATTAGATTTTAATTAACAAGTGGAGTTCTCTGTATTTTCTACACTGAGGGCACCTGCGGTGCTTTTGTCTCTCATTGTGTTGACTAGGAGGACATATTTGACTGGGCCTTTTCTCTGATACACTCTTCCACATGTCCCTGCACTCAGATCTACACATGCAGCTGTATTTGTACTATACTGAATTATCAAGAGATCCTTTATGAAACTTTAGTGTCTGCTCTAGCAGTAATTTTAAAGGGAAGAATTAATAGCAAATCTTGTAGATTATTTAATTTCCGACTAAACTCATCACAGTGCAAGAGAAATCTTCCTGAATAGTGGAGATAGTGTACTTCACCTTTTCTCAGTCTCCACCTTTCTGCCTTGCCGCTGTAGTTACTCTGAAGATCCTTTGAGTGTGGCTGGTTATTCATGCCATGGCTCAGCGAACCAGAAGGTTCTCATTCTTGAGACTTTAATGAGACTTAAATATGTGCTGAAATGCCTTTTGCTGAACAATCACATAATCATGAGCAAAGATTGTAATGTGGCCTTAACTGTTATCATAAAACTTAACTTTGTGTTAAATATTCTGGTTTTGAAAATTGAATATGTTTTAAAACCTCTAGCATCACTTACCCATATATGTCCCATGTATACATCATAGATTGAAAGTATTACTGCTAATACCTTGAGGAAATATCATTTTACAAGTTTCTACCGCCACTTGATCATTATCTTCTGGTGCTCTCTCATTAGTTCATGGTAGGAAAAAAATGTCCTGTGCTATGACATTTTTGGTGTAATTTGAGAAATCAGAATATGCAAACAGATATATGACTTGTTTTTTGTAAATGCGTTGAAATTTGCATTGAAATTTGCAACTCCAGCTGCAGCTGAAGAGAGCAACTGTGGGAGCATATGTGTTTGAAAATGTAGTTTTCACAGTGTGGCAGATTTGGCATGTAACAGGAGGGTCTTTCCCAGAGTGGCTGTTCTTGTGAATAAGGCTTTCCTTGACCTGCTGCTTCTCTTGAATGCCAACTCACTTTTGCAGTAAGGGATGGGGGAACTGGAAGCTCAGGTCCTTCTGAGCTTGTGGCATTTATATTGTGAGACAGTTGAGATCGAGTTCATTTTGCTAAGCTGCTCGCCCATAATGGATCTGTCACGGCGACTTGACAACATATTTGTATCCATTTTGGACAGCATTTGCTGCTCAGTGCTCTCCCTGTGAAAGTTTCCAGCAGACCACTCAGATTTACTGTTAGTAACCCCTCCTCTCCCTCCCCCTCAGAATACAGATGTCCTTTCCATAGGTTGAGATCACCTGATAATCCTTTCCATAGGCTTAATAGGCACTCATCTGTTCCAGGCATGCTTTACGTTTGAATTGGTATCAAGTAACTGAGAGCACCTCTTAATTCGATCCAATTTTCTCTCATTCAGCTGAGATAAAGTTGGCCCATCCAAATAATGGAAAAAAGGCATTTTATGTCAGAAACTCAAATGTTTTATTCCCTAGAATTAAAAATTTGTTTGAGTTTCTGGTTTATTGGTAATTTTCAAAGAGTTGCTGGTTTTTTTCTGATGTAAATATGTGGCAGGGCTGGTGGAAAGGGAAATAATGGTATCTCATAAACTGAAAAATCTGACTTTCCTGCCAACTGTGTCTGGGAAACCAAGTTATCTTTCAGAGAATGGAGCTGCTAACAAATGGAGAAATAAACGACTGCCTTTTCGTATCCAACCACTAATGCTGAAATTATGTAAGTGTATTTAACTCCAAGTTCTGATTCAAAATCGGGTGTCTTATTCTACTGCAGACTTAGTTGAATCTGAAATATAATTTCAGTCTTCACAGCACAAGAGGGTATTTTGCCCTCTCCCTTTCTCTTCCCCCAACAAGAGAATTTTTTCCAGTTCAAACCACTGAATAAACCTGCAGGAAGACATCCATTTCTAAATATAGTAGGCTGAGCTATAGGTGTTACCAAGGCCTGGGGAGACAAGTGAAAATGAAACCACCAACTCTTCTCTACTAATTCATCCCCTGGGTCTCTGCTTTTCGGATTTCTTTTTCTTCCTTCCCTTCCTTCTTCTCTGCCTTCCCCCTTCAGCGCTGCTTTTTTCCTTAACAATAGTTACATAATGTCTTCTCTCCATCGGGATGCATCCTGTATAGTATAGCTTATGTATGTATTAGTAGAGCTGTTCAAATCCTTATGCTTTCAGTTCACTTTAGAGACTTTTTCCAAGCATGAGTTCAAACAAGCAGTGGATTTCCCAGAGAGTTCCAGCTCTCACAGCAGTGCCCTGGTTCCAGGTCGGTGCATGGAGTTTCAGTTTAATAGGATGTCCTAGTATTTTCCTTCTTTGACCTACACAGCCCCATCTCTAATAAGACAGCATCTATTCTGCTCTTTTTGTGTTTGCTGAGGCAGATAGAAATAATAATACTTGTCAAAGGGTAATGCTTGAAGGCACATTTCTTTTAAAAACAGACACAAGTTCAGTGAGTTCTGCCACCAAAGTGTGGCAGTTGAAAGTTAACTATGAAAAGAGAGTGAAGCTCACTTCATTCTCAACAAGGTCCATTTAACAAAGCTGATCTTTTTCACTGGTGAAAATTGCTGTAATAAATAAATAAATTCTGTGTCTGGTGCTTCTTTGTGGCATGTTTTTTTCTCAGCACTCTCTCCTAGAGCTGTCTGTGGCTTTCTGATTTGGTATACTTGCTGTTGGTCTTCCATTACCTCCTCTTGAAAATGCATGTGGGAGACAGGCAGAGCACTTGACAAATCCATTGCTCTTCTGAGATCTTTCCAGCATTTCCAGTGTGCATGTTAATTGTAAAAGCTGAAATGAAATACCTTGGGCTGCACTGACCTCATCATCTGTTTTTTAAATAGCATCTCCATTCCATAAATCCTCTTAGAGATAAATTGAAAATGCCTGTAGAAGAGATATAGCCTGAATGTAATAATTAAGCAGGTGCTAAGCAGCAGCCTATTATTCATATATCTGGGTTTTGTATGATAAAAAAAATTCTAAAAAGTTATTACTGCTTGAAGAGAGACTTGACTGATCATCTCCAGCTGCCAAAGCACAGAGTTGAGTAATTGGAGAAAAATTTTCTAAAAGGGACCAACCATCATCAGAGCAGAAGTTTCCTCCTAAGTAAATCAGTTTTAGGAGTAGTTTCCTCCTTGCTAGGCAGTACCTTTCACATTTTTTGTCTGAATGCTGAATGAACTTTGAAGGGAGAAAAACCTTTTGTGAGTAAAAGCTGTGGAAACAGCACTGCTTCTATATCAGTGTCATTTAAAATACATTTTTAGTTATGTCTAGAGAATAAGAGGTATTTAGCCACAAACCTGTGGTCAAGTGGTGGGATATCAGAGACTGTTGCTCACAGATCATTCAAAGATTATCAAAGGTGATATCAAAGATTATTCAAAGATTATCAAAGATTATCAGGTGAGCCCAACCTTGCAAATGAGCAAGCGTGCAAAAATTCTGATACCATTTTTAAAATGGAAAGTGGAGGCAAAACCAGGACACTTATGTAGTGTGGCAGTAAATTCAGATATTTAGCAAGCAACTTCTGTAGTAAGGTTACTATTTTCTACATAGAGAAAGTAGCCAACTGGGATTTTGATTTTGTTTGGGTTTTTATTTTGTTCACTTCCCAAACTGCTTCTCATGAAATTATGATCTCTTGCAATTTGGGAGCTGAAATACCACACAGAGAATAAAAAGCCTCAGCTGCTTTTTCAAAATGAAATAACTGTGTCTAAAAGGACTCTGCCTAGACAGTTTCCAGAGGGCTGCAGAGCACGCTGGCTCTGTGTGTGCTGCGCTGGCGAGAGAAGAGCTTAGGTAACATGGGGTTTCCTGAAAAGTCAGTGGCTGGAGAGATTTCAAATGCATAATTGTCTTCAGAAAAAAACCTTTATGCATGGGATTGATAAGTATTACTTTAAACCCATGTGTGAAATCATGACAACATCACTGGAGAAGGGCCTGTCTGACGGCTGTGATTGCGTTATCACCAGTCAGCCACGCGTCACAGCCGCTGGATTCGAAGAAATTTGGGGCAGATAAAACATGTGCCATTGTGTTTTGTACTGTGGCAGACACAATGAGGCCCCACTGCTACCTGGCTCTGCTGGGCACTGTCAGTCTGGGAGCATTATAACAGCTTGGAAATTTGTAAAATGCACAGACAAGATGTTCAGATAAAAAGGGTACTGGAGCAGTGTGAAATTGAAAAAGCTTTTGAGAGATTTCCCAGTTAAACATTTGCTACTGTTCTGTGTTGTTTCACTACTCTTTTGTGATGTTTCATTCCCCTAAAACTGTCCTTTCTCATAAAAATAAAGAAGTATGCATTCCTTTCTTTCTGTAGAGAATAAACATGAATGCAAAGTCACGGTCAGGCCTCATTCAAGATGGATATTTTTCCCACTTCCACTTTTCACATTGTTGAAGACATCATTTTAGTTCAGTATTATATAATGTGTTAAAATCAACAAAAAAAGAAACACCTTTGAGCATTTTGTGAGTTACAAAATATATTCTTTCAGTTTAATTTTTTTCTGAATCTAGTTATGGCTTTCCCCATTTTATGACTGGAGTCTCAAACACTCTAGAAGCCTTTTTTTTGTTTTCTTTTGTATAAAAATAAGAAGTGGAAATTCCAAGGTGGAAAATTGTTTAAATTACTCCAATATTTCTTTTGAATTTTGAAATATTTAAGATTGTCATCAGTATGTTAATGAGCTTCTTCTTTTTGAAAAGGTTTCCTTTACTTATAAAACAAGAACTCACTAACTTTTCTTTATTGTTTTGATTAGCTTTTGTAAAAGTTAAATAAAATTAAATTTTAAAAAGGCGCAAGAACAGTGTAACTGTTTCCTTGTTGTCAGTTTACAATTTATCAATCTCTTGAACTTGCAATGTAGAAGTTTTCTCCACTTATTACATACTGCAAATCTGAGAGTCAGCAATTAGAAATATGTTCAGTATTTTCCTCATAAAATGCCTACATGTTGACAACTATATTTCCCATATATTCTTCTCCAGATGCCTGAGCATTTGAATAAGAGCTACCTCCTCTAACTCCCCCATAGTGTCACCCATTGACTTGGTGGGACCACAGCAGCAGTCTTGGAGAACCTTCTTTTTTCAGTGACTGACAATGCAGCAGTGTAGGGATTTGAAGGAGGCTGAGTGCACTGATAAACTTGATTTGCAGGAGAAAAAAATTTGTAGTAAAGCTTGATAAAACTGAGTGGTTGACAGCAGTTATTTGATTTCCTTAATAAAGTCCCTGACTTCTTTGGGCAAGGACAGTGCTGGAAGCATAAGTCAGGCCTAATTGCTTGTAGCACTCACCTAAGACTAATACAATAGGGGAAGAAGAACATAACCAACCCTTCCTTCCTTCCATCCTTCCTTCCTTCCTCCCTTCCTCCCTTTCTCCCTTCCTCTTAATGAAATGAGTTAAATTAATCTAGGTTTCTCACTTCTAGGACTGAAAGACATCAGTATGAACATCCGTGTCTTTTGCTCTGACCTGGGTACCTGCAGGGGATCACTTGCAAAACCCCCCCAGCTGGGAATGATCAGTGGAGGGAAAACAACAGTTTCCTATCTGAAGAAGGGTTGTATTGTATCTTAACTGTAGTTAAATGTATGCTGTCTTTACCAGGAGCATTTCTCTTAGCTGGAGTTGTCTTCCACATGTACTTCAAAGGCTGGAGATACTGCAGTTTGTGGCATGTTTATTTTCCTTTGAAGGTTTTGAGATACCTGTAGAGCTGTTCTAAGAAGGAAAAAAAACAATAGTTAATTATTTCAATTATTTCAATACATTGAAAACATTTTTCAAACCTACATTTCACAGTCAGTATTGTTTCGTTTACTCCACAATTGTTAGCAGAACTGAATGTGGGAATTTTTGTGTGAAGTAATGGAGAGGTTAAATACCCTCCTTTCTTTGCCTTCCAAAAGACTACATTGCTTTTAATTAGCTGTAGTCTTTTTGCTAAGTAGAATAAAATTTCCCAGCTGTGTAGGAGATGTGGGCCAGCAGAAGGTGTTGGAACCTGGAAGCACTGAGACTGTTTCCAACAAAAGCATTCATGAGCCAATCTCATGTTGTGAGTAAAATAGCAGTGAAGTGCTTAGCTCTGTTTGCAGATCTGGACTGCAACCATGTCTTTCTTTGGCCAAAATGTGCTGTTTCTGGATTTTAAACTTAACTGTAGTAAAACGTTATTATTGCGAATTTTCATATTTCCCAGTGTAGTTACACACTGTGATCTGAGCAGTAGTGCCATTCCTGTATTTACCAGGAATACCAGCCAGAGTTTTAGCCTGATCCTTCCCCTATGCTTGCTTGGTGGGTTAATTTGGGTCTTTCTCTAGAATTGTTCATGGAAGATCAAATGGCAAAATCAATGGGGCCCCTTCTGCAAGCTGATGGTCTTTTACTGTGTCCATCAATTATTTTTCTGCTCTGTTGCATAGTCATCCTAGAGCTGCATTCAGACTGAGACCACGTGGTCTCCTCATGCTTACAGCTGATTTTACTGTGTGTTGTAACTCATGCATAAGTGGACTGTGTGTTTAACTTCTCAGTTGCTTTTTTTGCCATCTAGGACTTCATTTGAAAACACGAGCTGGAAAAATGTGTGGAGAGTGATGTAGCTTCTAAATTTAACTTCTGAATTATGATTAGATTTTGTCTCTTTTTTTTGTTGAGCATAGTTGGTTGACCTCCTCAAAATAGTCACATGCAGTTATTTAGCATTTCTGCACGGAAAGAGATGTGTCTTTAGTACTAAAATCAACAACCACATTGTCTCAGGTGTGCAATCCCATCATGGCAGAAACAAGATAAATGCTGCATTTCAGAGTATCTTGTAGGAAAAGAGCAGCATAGAGCCAATTCTTTAATATCCTTCTTAACACACAAAGCACATAGCTTGTACACTCAGGGCTTTTTTTAATATGTATGTATATATGATCCTACAGTAAAAGAAAGATACACTATTCTGCTGATTTAATTCCTCCATGAGCATTGCAAATGCTGTTTTAATTTACCTTCTGCATATTCTGCAGGATTAAGTACTCTTTGACTTTAAAAAAATCACTGGGAAATGTTTTTCTCAGTTTTTCCTTTGTTGCTTAGTAATAAAAGTACTGTAATCCTAAAAAAAAAAAGTGTAGCTTTCTTACTCTACAGTTTGAGTGGCAGAAATCAGATTCTGTCATGTCAAAGACAAATTATTCTCATATATATGTGTGTGTATATATATAAACATCAGAATGTTTAGTTCTGTAGTTCTTTGTTGTCTTCAAGCCTTAATTCTTGTTTTGCCACATTCATCAAAGTATTAAAATGAGTACTTCAAATATGGATTGCATAGAACTGGCCAGCTTGGCTGATGGGACCAAATGATTAAGGGCAATGAGAGCTAACTCTTGTGGCAAAAAGGTCTAGGAAAACTTAATGTTATAGGTGATCTTTCAGAAAAATAGCAGATGAAATTTCAGATTCAAATAATAAAAATAATTCATATTTGGAACCAACCTAGAGTACACCTATTACATTAATGGTCCTGAAATTAGCTAGTAGTGTTTAGACAGCAGGTCTTGGAGCAATGCTGTATATCACTCCTTGAAAACTACTCTTCAATCTTAGTCAAAATTGAGCACCAGTAAGAAAAAATAATGAACAGAAAATGTCTTATGGTGTTGCATGTATACCTGCATAAATCCATGGTGTGTTCACGTATTGAAGTTTGCATGCTGGTCTGGATTTCTTCCTCAGAAGAGAAAGAGGGAAATTACAAAACAAAAAAAAAGGCCAGCAATTAAGAGTACAAGACAACTTTCATATATGAGGAGACAAAGTTCACTGACAGATTTCACATTACGAGGAACATATCTGAACAGTAGCCCAGAGTTTTACATAACCTTGAACAGTGTGGAAAAGAATGTAGACTATTTATTCTGTTTCTTATGGTGCAAGGAATTGGGGTATCAAACACAATTTTTCAACCTGAAAGCTTTCAAAAATTTTTAAAACTGTTGGAAATTCTTTTACACAAGCAGGCTGTGAAATCATTTAATGAATTCTTGACAAAAGTCCCCTGAAGCATGATCAGAGCAAAAGTATAGACACATACTTTGGCTTGGGAAGTCCCTTGGCTGTTGAGGAAATATTGCTGCCATTCCCTCACTTATTTACTATTTCCTTAGGCATCAGTTGCTTATAGTGGTAGTCAGAGGCAGAGTAGTGAAAAATAGACATTGCATCTGACTGACTTTTTTCCTACCAATGCCATACACCATGCACATATAAGTCTTTTAAAATAAAAGTATATTTTAAAGGTTGTTTGCAGTGCTTATGTGCTTGATTTAGTAGATGAAGAGAACGGATTTTGTTTAAAATATAATATCTGTATATGTTTCATTAAAAATTCTTAAGATTCGAAATACACTGAAAATGTATGTCCAGACAGAAGTTATATATTATTGCCTAGGGAATATCTGTTATTAGTCTGCCATTCTAGGTGCTGATTTTCTTTATTATCAGCTTCACTATCCTTGCTTTACCTTTTGAGCACAGAGGGACCAGCAGTTCTGATGAACAGGGTCAAATTGTATGGGATACAGTAGGAGCTCATTCGCATTCAGGTTGTGCAAGACTGTGATGACTATCCTGTCTGAGAGAAACCATAACGTTTTACAAGACTGATTTTTAATTGCATCCCTTGCTTGGGTGCAGAGCAATCTCTGGAGGATGCCTTTTGCCTCCTTGAAATGAAAAAAGGCAGTGCAAAAAGATCATGTTCAAGGTAGAAGCGGTGTATGTTTGGAACTTGCTTGCTGGCTTATCTTCCTTGTTTATTTTTAATTGAAGAAATACTGTGTCTGAGACAACCTTGTAAGAAAACAGTGGGTTTTAGAGAGACCTTTCAGTATTAGAGAATAGGATTTTTTTTAATTCTAGTTCTACAAAACAAATAAACATGACTATTTTCATAGTTTCATAGCTTCAAGGTGAGGTAACTGGAGTTTTATTCTGTTTTGGGAGCTCTTGGATAAAGAAATGGTATGTATCATAACATTAGATTTTATTTCATTAGTAGTATAACTACAGTATGCTTAGTATTAATAAAAAACAGAATGTGTGACAGGTCTTGAAAGCAAAAGTACTTCTAATTCACTAAGATTGTGTTTCATTATATAGTTTGCATGAAGATCCATGAGCTACTACTAAAGCCTAAATGAAAAGAGCATGTTTATTGTCAATGAGTTTGAACTTAAAATGCTTCCGCTGTGGAATTTTTAAAAGTTTTTAATCTCAAAATTGTTGGAAAAATTGAATTTGGGCACCTTCTGTCTTCAACTGTTCTTTGCCAATAAGCATCTAAGTATGTTATGGCAGACAAGAAGTAGCAAAGGGGCTCTCTGTTCTTGTGTGCACCCCTACCCACCTTGGACTCAGTGGGGTATGGTGCCAGCAAGTCACATATGGCATCACTGATTCTTTGTTTTGAAATAATTCACTACTCATCGGGGTTGTTTCCAGTGCATGACCTGCCTGGAAATGGGAGCAGTAAATATATTAAAAGTTTGTATGGTGTGGGTCCCCTACACCAGAATACAGGTGTGGATTGGCAGCTGTTAGTGAAAGATGATGCTGCAGCTGAGGGGCAGTAGATCATGGAGCTCTGCTGTGGGTGCTGATGTCCAGTAAATTTGCTGAAGACCTGCCCCAACTACTCTCTTGGTGACTGGGATTTGCTTGCTTGCAGTCCTGTCAGGTACATATGTTATTCAGAAATTAACTTTTTTCCTTTTACTGATCATTTTCAGGGTGCAGGATGGTGGGTTGGTTACAACTTTCATTTCATCCAATCAGATTTGGTCTACTTGGAGTTATGTTCTGCATAGTACAGCAGAAGGAAAAGGTTTTCTCTAGCTATCCATATATGACTTGTTGTCCTGTGGGTGTTTACTTACTTGAGAAGTTGTTGGATGCTGTTTGAGTTGGAAGTTGGAGGTGGCTCCAGCAGTTTTGTTCCGTTGCACTGGTAAAAACCCTAAATATTTTTTGGATTTGAGACGAAAAGGAAAGAAACACAGAATTTGTGGTAGTGATTATTCTTCTCTGAGAATTCAGCTTATGGCTGGAAGATTATTTAGTGACTTATGCCAAGTGGAATAGCTGCAGTGGAAGAGAGAAAAGCAAGTAGAATACTGACTAAAACAAAGCAGCCTGGAAGGTACTGTTTCATAGAAATTTCTTGTCTGAGAAAAAATGTTTGGATATTTCCCCCTGGAAGGTGTCAAGGGACAGAGAGAAAGGTTGTTCGTTAATGTTTTTTCTTTCCTTTGGAAAACATTTTTGATAGGAAGCTGAAACATATTTTGAAGGAAAACCCTCCCAGCCAAGTTTGATAAGTGATGTGTGAGGACAGTAGTTAAAAATTGTGCCTCTTTCTGTCCAGACATTTGAGGCTTTCAATTTAGAATCCTATAATAGTTTGGGTTGAAAGGACTTTTAAAGGTCATCTAGTCCAACCCCTCTGCAATGATTAGGATCATCTTCAACTAAATCAGAAGGTGCTCAGAGCACCTTCCAGTCTAATTTGACGGTCTCCAGGGAAACTACTCTCTGGGCCACCTGTCTCAGTGTCTCACCACCCTCCTTGTAAAAAAATTCTTCCTTATAACTAATTAAATGGATCTAATTTGGTACATTCAAGTCTGAAACCTAAAGCAGAAGTCCTGAAGGATACCGTCTGTATTGTCTTTATAAAACTTTAGTACCAAAAATGTAAATGCTTGCAACATTTTGAAAAATACTAACTTCTAACTTTTACAGGAAAGAAATGCCTCCTAAGCAGTTTGCCAGTGCTCACGTATGTTTTTAGCTGTCATATTTCAGATACAGTCATATTTGTATGCCTGATAATGCTACAGCTTATGTGGTGACATGAATTACTCATGTAGTATCCTATAAACTTACGCAACATAGGAAAAACATGGACACCTGATCCCGACTATATTTTTCAGTCCAAGATGGTTCCCCTTAGCTGTGCTTATAAGGACTCCTATAAGGTTGTAAACCTCCTTTGCCCTCTTTCTGTCTGTGGTGTGGTATGAAGAGTCGAAAGTACAGCAGTGTCTGGCCACTAGGTTATACTGCAATTCAAATTATTGATATTAAATAAGGGGTAAATGTGCAGCTAATATTTTCCCAGTTCTGCCCTTTCTTGTGTTAAATGGATGAGGTCAACTCTCCCTGCTGAGGCAGGCTCCTTGGAAAGTCAGTCAGAATGGTGTTGCCTGAGTAAGGAAGAAAGAAGAGCATCAGAACTCTGTTCCTGTTCTGCAGAATACTAGCAGAGAAAACATAATATGCCATTACAGGACGACTTTGTGGCTGGTGCTCAGAAAATCGAAGTAGGTTGAAAATTACGCAGATGCAACCTGACAGTGTTACTTTTTAAAAGCAGGACTGTCTGAGAGTCTGTTGAGTGTACCAGACTTAGAAAGGAAGCAACAACAGAAACAAAAAAAGAGGCAGTTTTTATGATTCTAATAAAGGCTACATTTGAGATTTCACCTGTTGTTTTAAGGAGAAAATAAATAAATATATGGAAATTTAATTTATTTCATAGTTCTGGTTCTCAGCCTATCAGGTTTTGTGTCTGAATTTTATAATCTGTTAGTAACCTAAGTGTTGTAAGAGACTGGTAAAAATCTTAAAAGGTTTTAATAGTCACTAGATAGTAAGATCTGTATTTACTGCAAATATTCAATTGTAATTAAAATCAAAGGCATTTTTTAGAAACATGAGGCATTAGCAAAAATACAAGTTCTGAAAGCTATCACTATTTTTTCTCTCCATTAAAGTCTTATCGATAAGGATACACAATATGACTTAATGAAATTCCTCTGATATTTGAAACTGGAGATTGAATGCCTTTTACTTCTAATTCCAGTTTTTCACTGTGGTATGTAGCACCCAGAAAAGAATTTCTGCAAGCTTAGAAACTGTAGTAGTAATCTTCTATAATTTCATTTCCTTCTGATTGCACTTATTTGAATACCTGTACATTTTCAGGAAGGATTTAGTATGATGGAAGCAACCCTCCCACCAAACTTAATTAATCAGTCCTTTAGGTGACTAATTAGACATGCTGAATTTTCAGTGAGGTGTAATGTTTCATTCTAGGTCTTCACGCCTATCTTACCCAGCTGATATCTGTAAACTGAAAGAGGATGTTGCTACAATGCATGGTTTCTAATAAAATTCAAATTAAATAATCACCTCAATTACAGATTAAAAATTCAGGTTCAACAATTATCCAAAGAGCTTCATTGAAAACCCACTGTCATGTAACTCCTTTCTCTTCCTGTCTGAATTTATAGCTCTCTCACACAGACATAATTTAGATTTAGTTTAAATTGTGCCTTAAGTTGTTTGCATTATCTCAACCTGGAGCAACCTGTGTCTATTCCTGGAATATGATCTCATTATTCTTGAATTGTGTTACCTACAGTGTATGCTACCTTTTCTACACGGAACATTTTCCAGGAAAATCTTTTTCGGTTCCTGTTAGTGCTTAAACATTTGAGTCAGTTAAGTGTGGAAGGAGGAGGACTGTGTCTGATGTATTCATTCCAGTTATGGTAATTGTCTTTGAAGAACATTCTTATTTATTCACAGATTATACCAAATTTTTGGGATGTCCAATCTAATATTTATAATACAGAATTATACTATATAGTGTAGATTAAGATGGGTACTGGTACTAGGTGGAAGAAGGAACAGCTGAAAGCTTTTTGTACTCCTGAGTCACTGTCACCACAAGAATACCGATTTACTGGGATGACATTTCTGGTGAAAAGGTTCAGGTTTTCAGCGACTTCATCGAAAACACACGGAAATTCCTTTCTCACAAAGGCTATTGTCAAATAGCCTTGTGTCTTATATGATTTCTCCTTTTGTGACCCAAGTTCATTTTGATTTGCTGCTGTTATCTGGAAAGTCAGATTTCTATAAAATAATGGGAATTCTTTCTCTATGCTTACCTAAAAATGCACCTGTTTGAAGGCTGAGACTATGCAGGAACTCTGGACAGAAGTCTTTGGAGTAAGGGGCTAATCTGTGCGGCAGAAGAACACAGTAAATAACAAATTAGGATCACAGATTATTCACATAATAACCACCTGAAATCACGGACTTCATTACATCTAGTAAAACTTCAGAATTTTGGCTTTCCTTTGTATTTTGTGTCACAGTGTTTCGAGAATTTGTAGGCGCAGCTGAAGTGCTAGATATGTGTTACTGACAACGTGCGCGATGGAAAAGGTGCGTACTGGCTTTTGGGTGCTTTCAGAAGAAAATTTTTCCTTGAATTTCAGTGGAGGTACAATGCTAGCAGTTCCTTTAGACTGAAAAACTCAACTTAAGTGCAAACTCAACCACAGTGCAAACATAGAATCCTGTAATAGTTTGGGTTGGAAGGGACCTTTAAAGGTCATGTAGTCCAACCCTACTGCTGTTGACATGGACATATTTAACTAGATCAGGATGCTCAGAGCCCCCATCCAACCTGTCCTTGAATATTTCCAGGGATGGGGCATCTACAACTTCTCTAGGCAACCTATTCGAGTGTCTCACTACACTTAAAGAGTTTCTTCATAATATCTAATCTAAACCTACCCTCCTTCAGGATGATTCCCCCTTGTCCTATCACTTCATGCCTTTGTGAAAAATCTGTCTCCAGCTCACCTGTAGGCCCCCTTTGCATACTGGAAGGTGCTATAAGGTCTCCCCAGAGCCTTCTCTTCTCCAGGGTGAAAAATCTCTCAGTCTTTCCTCATAGAAGAAGTATTCTATCCTCTTCTTTGTGGCCCTGCTCTGGACTCGCTCTGACAGGTCCATGTCAGGTTATGCAGATTAGCTTGGTTGGTTAGAGCATGGTACTAATAACACCACGGTCACGGGTTTGATCCGCATATGGGCCATTCATTTAAGAGCTGGACTCAACGATCCTTGCAGGTCCCTTACGACTCAGAATATTCTGTGATTCTGTGATTCTATGTCCCTCCTATGCTGAGATCCCCAGAGCTGGAGGAAATGCTCCAGGTGGGGTCTCATGAGTGTGGAGTGGAGCGGTGTCCAAGGGATTGCTAAAGCTTTGGCCCTACTGGTCAAAGGTGAAGTGCTGAGACTGGAGCAGCTTCTGAGACTGAGACCAAGCTCAGGAGAAAGCAAATTAAGAAAAGGCTGAAGGGCTAATTTGAAGTTCTATCTGCAGCTGCTACCTTGAGTCTCTGTTGGCACAGGCACCAGGAGCAGGAGTAAGAAAGGAGGGGGCTAGCGCCGTCTATCAAAGGAATAGTACAGTTAATTGGAAATTAATTTACAGGCAGTGCTAGCAGTCCATCAGTGCTGCCATCTGCATCAGTGACAGGCCAGATCATTCAAGGCAGAGAGAATTATTCATCCTGGGGTCAGAAGGAGGAGTGCAAACGTGAGACTAGTCCCCTCTCTTTCCTCAGAAGGCAATCTTACAGAAGCTATAGAGTTTTTCAAGTGTCCCTGGAATTTCAGCTCTGATCACATTCATGCCCAGTTGTTCCAGCTTCCTCTTTCACTTCAGAGAATACTGGGTAAAGAAGCATGTGCCAGCAGGAGGGGTCAAGAGGCAGCGGCATGGCCTGGTGCTGTAGAGTTGGTGCTGCAGGGTTTTCCATCCACAAATTGCCCAGGGGAAGGGGGCTTTGCCCATGGAGCCAGAAAGATTTAAGAGCTGGTGGAGTTCACAGTGCTAACAGAGAAACTGGTGGTTTATTGTGTGACTGTGTGATCTCCAAAACCCTTTAAGGCTAAGATGTGAAACCTCTTAAGCTACCCAGGATGATGTGGTGTTTGTAAAGATTTATTAGCTTTTCAAAGTTTCCATGCTTTCCCCTCCATGGCTCCTTAAGGATTTTGAAAGAGCAAAATGAGTGTAACTCAAGAGTGGACAGGCAAACCTATATGCAAAGAAACAGAAGTGATGGTCATGTCTGAAATAATTGAATCTGGAATTCTGTCACCTTTGAAACTTGTGTTTGTGGCTGCCCTTTATGTTCATGTCATCTTTCATGAGAATGTGGATAATCTTGTATTCAGTGTCTACTCTTAAGCTGTTTGCCATAAATATGCCTCTGTGGGGTCAGCCAGTAAGAAATTGCCCATTTACAGGAAGGCAGGTAGAGCCCCTGACCCTTCTCACACGTTGTATTTACTTCACTGATTGGTTTGAACCACGACGCAACACCAGAGACCCAGTTTCAGGAGGCTGCTCAGGTATGTCCTCATGACCTACTGACCATGAAGGCAGTATCAAATTAATACTAAGCATGCATTCATGTACTTTGCTAAATGAGACTAATTGATTAAAAGCTGTGTGGGGGGATCTGATCTCTTTCAGTTGAATTCCTTCTACTTCATTGTCAAATTACAGGGGGTTTTTGCTGTTTGAAAATTATCACTTTTTTTTTACCAAGGCTTCTGTTTATTACACAGATTTTTGTATTTTATCATTATTATTATTATTATTATTATTATTATTATTATTATTTATTTAGCTTACTAGGAAGTAGAAAGGGTTATTTGGGATTTTGGCAGAGAAGGAAAATAATTACTCTAAATGTGGGAAAATGTTCTTTTTCCCTGATACGTTTGAAATGTAATTTTGTCTGCCAGTTAGAGCCTATGAGAGACTGACTGGCTGAGTATATCAGGTTATAGCCATGATCAAACAGAGTCCACTTTAATTAATCTGATTGTTGTATATTTTGTGGTACTCTAAAATTGTTTAGATTCCCTGACATTTATTAAGAATAAACTTCTCTTTTACTAGGGATGATTGCATGATGCAGAATTATTAATGGTTAGTCATAAGAAACTAATCAAGTTAGAGGGAACATGAAGTGAGGGAATGAGCACCAAACCAGCAGCTAAGTTCTTAATGTTAATTTGATACATAGTCGTGGAAAAAATCACTTACTGCTCATCATGGTCTCTTGATTTTCTTTCAGCTAAAGAAGGAATATTGATATTCATCTCCCTACTTTACCAGTTTGAGGAGAATTAGCTAATGCACATGTTTATAAATAAAAGTGCTTCAAAAATGTAAATTTTTTAATCAAATGTTTATATATGTGTGTGTGTGTGCATGCGTATTCAAATAATTAATGATGAAACTAGAGACCCGATTATGCTATTTTTATCTGTAGTTGCCAATCTGTCAAATAGGAAGGAACATTTTCTAATATCTACTTAAATGGCTTCTATCACCAACAGGAGAACTAAGAACTTCAAGTAGAATCAACTGCTTTTTCAGACCTTTAGGTATACGTGTAATTCCAAATTTTACTTGCTCTTAGCTGCTCACTGATTTATTTGGAGTGAAAAAAATTTCATGTCTATTGAAATATCTATGATCTGATTTCATTTTTTTCAAGTAGTTGCTTAGGATGACATAGTGTAGAAGGAGTCTAGGATCAGAATTTGTTTCTTCTGGAGTCCTCATTTATTGCATGTAATTGCAAGGTTCTGTGAGTGTTAAATAACTTGGGCTCACCTGTGGTGTAAACTTATTTTAATTAAAGACTCAGGCTCTGAGATAAACATTTTTCATTTGTGTAAAAACTCACGTTTTCATTGCAGTGAAACACTGTAATCTTTTGGCCACAGGAATTCCTTCCTCCAGGATGTGAAAGACTGTTTGAGCACTGAGCCTTGAAACAAACCAAGGCCTCAGTGGTGTTGTGTGTTCCTTATTAAGTAATTGTACATTTATGGTAGCAAATGTTAAAAATTATGGAGTCATAGAATTATTTAAGATAGAAGGGACCTCTGAATGCCATCTGGTCTAAGCCACTGTCCCCCTCAGCAGCTGAACAAAACAAGGCTAACTTCAAAGTTGGAACTAATTTTAGACTTACACTGTGTTACTTGGGGGCATCTACAGAATGTCTATTATTTCCATTTTCCTCCAAATTTATTGTGGTGGATTTCTTATCTATCATCTGGGTATTCTTAGAATTTAGTCATCATCTACTAAACCAAGTAATGGTGTAATTCACCTGAGTCAGTCCTTGATCATCTTGTCTAGGTTTTCCTGGACACCAAGCTTTCTCAATATGTTTTGGAGGTAAAGTCTGGGCAAGCAACAAAATAATAAGGAAATATTTGCCTTGAACAGTGCCTAGACTATTGACCGAGTTCCAAATAACAACATCTGCAATATTGTTGTACTATAGTGTGATCAAAACCAGAGTTTAGTATATCCTATTTTGAAATATTTTTAATGCTCAGAAAAATATTGTTTGTATTCCATCTCTCAGAAAAAGAGTCACACATAGGGAAAACAAAACAAAAAAAAATCCAAAACAAACGAGCAAACAAACCGATAAAACTAACTAAGCAAGCAAAAAAAAACCCAAACCAAACATAATCCAGGACTATTTTAGGCCCTTTTTCTTATGGCTTTTAATTTTCTGAGCTGTGCCAGCTTACTGTGCATGCATTGGGAATACAGGTTTATCACTTACATAGAATTTTGCAGATTATACACTTTTCCTTATCCTGGTTGACCTTGCTTCTCCTTCTGCATTATGTAATTTAAGTTTGTATTGTATGCACTCAAAATATGGATTTGGTGAAAATTACTGCATTTGACTCCATTTCTTACCTCACAATTTACCACTCCACTAAATTTGAGCTTGAAGCTTCTTCCACAGTCTTTAACGCATTGTGGCTTTATTTAGACAGTAGTTCAATTGTTAGGTGTAGAAAAAGCATTAAGCTGTCCCATTTTAGAAGACTCAACAGGAAGGTGACAGGTCGGACAATCAGAACGTACTGAATATCAGTCACAGCAGCTGTCTGTAGGTTTACTAAGGTCTTCTTCCAGTGTCATCCCTTGGACTGAGCCTTCCTTAGCAGGGGGATGCACTAGACACTCCTGGAGCACATCTTGTGGTTTATAGAATCATAGAATCATTTAGGTTGGAAAAGACCCTTAACCCTCAACCATTAACCTACCACTGCCAAGTCCATCTCTATGGACTGTGTCTGTAACTGCCACATCTACGTGTTCTTTCAACACCTCCAAAGATGTTGGGTGAACCACTTCCCTGGGCAGCCTTTGCCCATGCTTGACAATCTCTTTGGTGGAAAAGTCTTTCTTAATATACAATCTAAACCTTCCCTCATGCAACTTTAGGTCATTTCTTCTCATCCTATCACTTCTTACTTGGGAAAAGAGACTGACCCCACCTCACTGCCCCCTCCTTTCAGGTAATTGTAGAGAGCAACTCCCTCAGCCTCCATTTCTCCAGGCTAGACCTTATTACCTAGACCCTTCACCAGCTTTGCTGCTCTTCTTTGGATGCAAAGACCGAGAATCCTGCTCATTAGCTCTGAGATCATTTTGTGATGTGAACCAGAATGCAAAGTGAGGACATCTGGAAGATTTGCTTCAGAAGTGCACTACTGTTCAGATCAAGACACTATTGTAGGTCCATCTTAGACATTTAACAGATTTGCTTGAAAGGTCCTGAATACTTGCCCACGAGGTAGTCTTAGGATTGGCCGTGAGGTAAACTACAGTGATGCATGGAAGGAGTCAGCCCCTAGATTTTTGTTACATAAATAACATCAGAAGTAGGCCCTTTGGGTTTGCTATCGTGACAGATCAGAACTATGGGAAACCTGAGCTTCTGTGCAAAGGAAAGCAGGCAAAGTAAATAATTCCTCCTAGTGACTGTGACAAACTTTTTGTTAGAATTAAACCCAAAGAAAGTTGTGCCAGAAATGCTCAATGAAACTGGTACAGAAAACCTCTTTCAGTCTTCTGCCAGATCGAGCCCACTGCAACCACATGACATGTTTCCTAAACTCAGTTAGATCAGCTCACAAAACATTGACAGGAGCTTTGTTCCAGCAGGCTTCATGCCTCATTGTGTATCATCTGTTCTTCTGCAGCCAGCATAAACACATCTACAGTGCACAGTGTGCCTTGGTGAATCTCAGGGCAGTCAGTGCTGCAGCCTCAGTGCTGCCTGATTTGGAACATGCTCCTACTGCTGAGTAAACCAACAGTGCACAGATCCAGCTCTTAGGACCATGACATTATGACTGTGGGATACTCACATAAATCTACTTCCATTCTTTGGTAATGCTGCTTATTAAACATAGAGTCCCAATTTCTCATAATAATGTTTGTTAAAGTAATTTATAATGACACCAGGGTGGGCTTTTCTTTCCAATTTTTCCTTCTGTGGCATTTGCAAAATGACTTTTTAATGACTTCTAAGACAGGAAACTATTATCAGTATTAGTAGTTCATACCCTCAGAAAACTCATTTTTTTGCCTGAACAAACAATAGGCTGCTTTCCTTAGGTGTGAAAATGCAAGCAAAATATTCTGCTTTCAAAGCATAAAATGGTTTCTGCTCTGAAACAAAAAAAAAGCAGGAGATAGACATAATTAGCAATTTGAATGCTGAATAGTTTATAAAGTGAATAAAATTAAAGTTTAAATGCATACAGTTTTTCTGAGCTGAGTTGTTTCTGAAGGTATGGTTTTAGCCTGAGTTGTTAAAATATTGAGTATATGTATTAATCAGTTAGGACAGATTGCCCTCTTTTCCACAAACATACACTACTGGCTTTATTTATTTGTACAGATATACAAAAACCTATTTTAGAATCACCTATTACTTATATTGGACATAAAAGGCTTGATATTTTCTGAGGGCTCTTACGACACAATAATTATGGTACAGCTAATAAAACGACATCTTTCAGTGGTAATATTTTGACAAGTATCTTCCCTGAAACCAGTGCAATAAGTTACTTCTTAAAAAATACATTAATATATCTGTTGTCTCGTTGGACCTGTGAGCCCTCAATAGTCCTGTGCAATGGTATTAGGCTTTTTCAAAGAATTCATTGAGCTATTTACCCCCACACTGAATGTAGTATCACAGTTGAGTGTGGTGTAATAAAAAATGATGGTACTGAAAGCATTTTATGTATCCCTTGATGTCTAATGGGAGGTTTGTGTGTGGTAGCACACCAAGCTGCATTCCTGCCTGTCAGATTTCCAGCTCTGGACTGAGTCCCACCAACAGTCTGTTTCTGTTTTCTTCTGGCTTATTGCTGAGCACAGTTAATGCTCTCCTTGCCATGTACCTGTCCGAACTTCTCATGCTGCTCATGCATGGGTGGATAATCTCCAATGCTGGCATGCTGACACCACCCTTGAGAGCTGCAGCTGCATGTCCAGCCATGGACTGAATCAGGTGAGAACTGTGCAAGCAGCTCAATGACTGGCTGTCTGGTAACTGTTGTGGTGTATATCAGGATGAAGAGAATTAGACAGGGTTGGGTTCTGCTCTCAACATTCCTGGCTAGTGCAAAGGCATGGGTTCTAGGTCATGTTTACAGTGTCAAAGAGGGGTGCTTGAAATAGGATAGAGGCTGGCAGTCAGGCCAACTGGAAAACCCTCTGCAAGATGCACAGGTATATAGAAATATGTTTAGAAATAATGGACGGGGAAGAATCACATGCTCATCCTCTGGATCTAAGATGGAAGCTGGATGCATCACTTGTTTGGTACCTGCTGACTGTATGGTCTGCAAGCACAGCTCAGGGCACAGAGTGGCGACAGACCCGAGTGGCTTTTTTTGGCAGCAGTCCTGTGGCAATAGTGCTAATATTGGGTAATGTTCTCCAGTGTTTTTTTCTAAAAGAACAACTCTGGGTTTAAATTCCAGCTGATTATAAGATGACCTAATTTCTTTTCCTCAGAACTAGTTTATTAAAAGTGATGATACAGCCCAGAGGTAGTATTCTCAGGACCGACGTTTCTAAAAACAGTGAGAACTTGTTTGTGCAAATTGCCAGGCTAGTATGTCAAGTATAGGGAGAAAAGAGTTCTGGAAGAAGGACAAGAGTTCAAATATGCTTTTTTTAAAAAAACTTGTTAATCAGTGATGTGTATTGAGTCAGGAAGTTGTGTTTCTGTGAAAAGTAAAATGAGACTTAACATACATTCAAGCTATTTGGGTGATTGGTGGGTGAAACAGTTTGAGTTACTTTCTTTTCATATAATTTTAAGAAAACTTTTTGTGTGTGTGTACACAAAGACTATGTTTTTGTTTTAACAGTAAAGTAAGTAAAGCAAGATACAAATGTTCTTATTTGCAGAAAAGAACATTTTGAAGCCAGAAAAAATGGTTTCAAAAACCTTTCTATTTTCAGCATTCTTGCATCCCTGGTTTACAACTGATTCAAGGCAGATGTTTTCCAAGGAAAGCGAGCAGGGTCACGCATGCATGGATATTGGTTCCATTTTACAAGCAAATGTAAAACCCCAGGGATTTGTGTGCTCCTGAAATGTTTCATGACTTTGTCACCTTCTAGCAACTTGAACTAAAGTAAAGGTAGTACAGAAGATTGCACAAGATGTATAAACTTGGGCAGAATTTGATGTGGTTTAGACATGGAATTTGGTTCTCCCACCTTGCCTCATAATTCTCCCATCTAAGTAATCACAGCAATTGGTCAGTTGCTTTGTGTGGGGCTTAAATCATTACCTAAAAGTATCCAAAAACAAAAGGTTATAAGTGAGGTGAAATTTTACAAGAGAGTAGAAAAGCACCAAGTTTACTGAGGTAGGTCTGATATCTGTCCAAGTGTGGAGCAGTTGAAATTATACTACATGCTTTATTTCATTGAAAAGCATATGTGAAAGATATCAAAGAGTATGGCAACCTCTGCTGCAGTAAACGAAGTAGTTCTATCATGTACCTCTCTAATTTGCAATTATTTAACAATGGAAGATTATGTTGAGGGTTTTTTTTTTTAACTGTTTCTGAAGTTTCTGGCTGAACAAGATGACATTTATAATGAAGTCAGTGTTCTTGCATTAATGAGTGGTAGAGTTGCTTAACAAGATTTCTGACTGTGGCTTCCACTAGCACTGCTCCCAGATAGAAATGAAAGGGTTTGGCTGTACGTGTTATATCTCTTAAGTTCAGAAGCATTACTCCTCTGAGATTGTGGCCTCACTCAGGGCAACCAGTGTGTGTGAAAGAGGGAGGCTATTACTTTACACAGCTTTGGCTGAATCCCTCTTGAAGAACCAGAAATTTCAAGGTCTTCAAAAAATCATTGGTGGTTTTTAAAGAAACGGATGCCCTAGTCTGGTGAAGCAAACAGTCCACATGACCGAATACAATATGGATTCACAAACCATAATGTGATCTCAGTGACACTGATTTCAAACTCATAGTTTCAAATAACATTTGACAATAACTTTTCCTCTAAACGTATTTTCATCACATACGGAACAGTTTCCTCGATTTGTTGTGCCTGAAACAGTCTCATCCTAGTCCTGTCTCTCAGGACCATTTCCTCCTTTTCTGCATGCAGAAGAAAGCACTGTCACACTTGGTGCTTGCACTTAGAACTCCAAGAGCAGGTGAACAGAGCCCTGCAAAGCTGATGCAAATACCAGTGGAAAAATCAGGCCATTGAGGGAATGTTGAGTAACATGAAGGCAATGGGCTTATCCTCTCAACAGATCTGCTGCCTTCACTGGCACAGGATAACAGCTTGATATTTGCTCTGCAGTTCAAGCTTCCATCTTGTCAGGTAGTGTGCAGCCTCTGAGCCTTTGGGGCAGCTGTCTGATAGACTGCACGCATCAGGCTTCCAGAGGTGTTTCTTACAGGTGTTTCTTTACAGGAAGTAAATCTTTTCCTAAATATGCCACCTCATAGGTTCTATAATTGTGGCACTCCCTGTTAACATATTTTAAATAACTGCTCAGCAGGAATTATTTTAAAAGCAGCAAGGTTTTGAGCTATGAATGGAGATATTAATTTTTTACTTAAGAATAGCACCAATATATGTTTAAATAAGTTGAAACCTAATTATCTTAGATGATTTTATACTCGGTTTAAACTATTCCTTTCTGGGATGTGGAGTTGTAACATAGTCACCTGAAAATCATTTTTGTTTCAAGATTCAAATTAGGATCTACCAAAAATGTTTGGTAATCTAACTTTTTGGTTTAAATTTTATAAGATTTTCTCCTAGTTCTGTCATTTTCTTGTTGTCCTTTCCTGTTACTTATAGTATCTTCCTATTTAGGGAGCAGTTGAGCTGTCACACCTCAGGATAGCCAGGGAGCTGCTGTATTGATAGGAGGCCAGCTGAAGAAATCTCTTGACTCTGAAAGAAACCAACAGTGGGTGAGGATGCTCAACCAGATGAGCTGAGTATGTGGAAAAATTCCTGGGGAGCAGGAATTCCTCAGGCTCTGGGGAGTGGACCTGGGAATCTGGAATAACAGATGGGCCTGGCTTCCCCAGCAGGATACAGGGTCAAATCTTTGGGCTATAGAAAGGAAAGGACTGATGAAGCAGGACTGAAAGTTGTGTCTGCTGTATTCTCAATTTATCGAGTTGTGACTCTGATACGAGGATGCTGCAGTGGGTTTTTTGATATAGAGCTCCCTTTCCCACAAGCTTCCTTAGGATGAATTTCCAAAAGACATTTTAAAAGTATGAGTTTGCAGACATTCCCTCATCTACCTGGGTTACTATTGTTACTCACAGTTCTAGAAAATTTCTTAGCAAAACCATTTCCTGGGTTAGTTGCATATTATTTCTTTTTCCTCTTGTGAGGCTTCTCACAATGAATCTCTCATTGCAGGGATGTATATGTTTGTATTTTTATTCTGCTGAGACTGCCCTCTCTTTTTCCTATCTCTCTATTACATGACACCACACTTCTGCTAAAGCACTAACACCAGCCAGAGACACTGTTCTGAACTGGGTGCCTTGCTCTGTCTTGCCCAGTATTTCACTTCATGTGGCACAGTAAATGTTCAGGTGATTATTCGGGAAAAGCAAATGCAATATTTTCCTCACTACCTTTGTTTAACAGATGAGTTACTGTCTATTCTCTAGTTTTTAGCCTGTTATATGCAAAATTTCATTTCAATAGCAGTTAATTCTTACAGCCATTCAAGATTTGAAACATCTGCAGTGGGTTCTTTCCCAGGTCACAATAGAGTTATTGTATGCCTTGTTCGTGATCACAGCTTAAATGTGAAAACAATGAGTGACTCTGCTGAGATGAAGGATAAATTTCTGTGCCTTTGAGCATAGTGCCATCACAGTCACTTGTCCTAGGCACTCCCAGTTTGACCAGAGAAACATGAACACTTTCATCAGCATGATAAAAAGAAATTAAATGTGTGCTAACCAAGTGCTGAAGATCATATGGTCCCTATTTGGTTTTGATGGTGGCACATTGGCCTCACTTTCAGACTGCTAAACCAGTGCTTCTTAATAAGCCCTGTACCCAAATTATTGCTGGGTTCCTAATTTCAATGAACCAAGTCTCTCTAAATAGTGAGCTTCCTTTGCAACCATCTGTCTCTGAAAAATTACATGAGTGAGTACTGTAGAAGAGTTGTAGGATTTTGGTTTTATTTTGAACAATGTTGCCACTGTTTTGATAGATTTTTTTTTTTCCTTTACTATCTACTTTGCTTCCTCTCCTGCTGTGATTTTCTCTGAAAAGCAATATTGTGTTTACCTAGTGACAGTGAAGGATAAGTTGTTCTCAGCTGTCAAATAGGAAATTACAATTTGTGTTTGACCTAGAAAGAGTTAATGGCAACGTCTTTTTCAGTGTCAGATTGGAATGTTGGGGAAGTTGGGAGCAATCTGCAAGATTTTAAAAGGGAGTTGCTTCTCAATGCATGAAAAAATAAAACTGCGTGAGAAGGAAAATATATCTTTCATTACTGATAGAAAGCAATAGGGAAAAATAAAAGAAAACTTTTTTTTCTTCAACTGGAAGGAAGGAGATTTGTAAAAACAAAGTAACATGAGATAATTTTTTATCTTAGAGTACCAGATACTGCTTTTTCTCCTAAGTGGCCTACCAAGGAGCTACTACAAAAATTTTCTCTCTTCAGAACATGCTACAGAGGATAATAAATTCTGTGCTCGCAATTCCAATTGTATGGCTGAGGTTACTACACCCTCTGCCTTAGATCTGTGGGTGCAGAGATGCCCAAGTCAATCATAAAGCACTTTACCATATTGAACAAAACTGTCAGGCCTCTGGTCAGGCAAACATCGCTGGACATTAACACCTCAGATAATTATCTATTTCTAACCATTCCTGTTTTAAGTAAATACAGGGAGAAAGTTACAGTTGGGGAACCTTGCACCATGTCACATGGTGACAGATTTGGTTTCAGCATAGTAAGACATCTTGAACATTTTGTTAATTTTTCTCTTTACACCATGAAGTGCCATGGCATGTATTTATTAAAGTTGTACCTGAACATGAAGAACACTAAGCAGTCTGCTTTTCTTGCTTTGACCATGAGTGCTGTTGTGTTGTGCTGCAGAGCAGAATTGCTAGGGCTCTTGACTGTGATAAAGCGAGAATCTTGTAGATATGATGTTGCTTAGACATACTAGTTGACTGCACTAACTCCAGCATATAAACTTTTATAGTCTGCTGAGTGCTTATTCCTCTTTAACCTTAAGTATCTGTTAGATTCACTTTGTTGTAGTTAATAAGCTGTTTTTATACTGATATATAATTAGATAGCATAAGATGTTTGGGTTGTTTTTTTTATATTTTTAAATTTCCTGGTCATATAAATATCGATGCCTCTGGTTATGTGTGTCCTGTACAATTAATTGTGAGAATTCTAGGGCTTATTCCACCCTGATACTTTAGGGCATCCATATAATTAATTCTCTTCTTTCTCAAGACTATGAACTTTATACTCTTTTCATTATACCAAATTGATGGTTTGTGCCTGTAGACATAGACTTATATTACATAGATATAGATATCATTACAGGGATTTTCTATTTTTTTTTCATTGAAAGGCTTTTGTCTTAAAATGCAGTAGCTGTTCAACTGATATTCTCAGAAGAATAGTCAGTCTCTCAGACAAGGAAGCTGATTTTTTACAATGCCATTGACTGCACATGAATAATGTATGATTATGCCAGTCCACCTCTAGTATTACTTGAAGGCTGAAGTACTTAGAAAATCTATTTAATGACATTTTTAGCCAAGCAGCATTGAATGCTGTTGTGGATGATGTAATGGTTCATGATAGCATTTGGGAAGTTGCTGTTGTTAATTTTTGTTTGTACAGCTTCCAGCCAGCCAGTATGCTTAAAGCAGCTTGGTCATCTTACAGCTGGGACTTTTGGCAAACCATAACAATCAGGATTTCCAGATGTAGTGCAAGCAGACTCTGATTCCACTGTGTTCCAGTTTGGCCAAATTTAGAAATACATCCTCTGAGAGAAGGCAGGTCACAACCATCCCTCCCCCACCAGGTTCGGGAAAAATAAATTTTCCTTGAAGAAAGTGAAGGAGATAAAAACTATTTATTTAACAAACACATGGGAAAAGGAAAATAATGCTAAATAAAAAAATCTCTCACTGTGGAGAAAAACCTGGGAAAGTGTTCGAGTCCTCCCTTTGGTCTCCTCGGAGCTGGGGCTTGGCCCAAGGCCAGGCCCTCTGTGCCCGGTGGAAAGTCCTCCCGACATGTTCTGATATTGAAGCAGTCCAGCAGAAAAGGGAGAAAATCCGAAATTCCAGGGAAGGAAAAAAGTTCAACTCTCAGTCTTTCTCTGGAGAAAAAAGAAACTGAACAACTGGCCAAAAGCTGACTGGAAAAACCACAAGCTGGGTGCCTCCTCGCTCCCCTGACACAGCTGGAAACAAAGTCGCTATCTCTGTGCGACCCTGAACAAGCTGCAAACTGCTTTGAAAAAGTTTTGCTCAGTTTTTCCTTCCCCCTCTCAGGCTCAGTTTAGAGGCATAAAAAGGCACAAGAATTAATTTCTGGGCATAGGGCAGCGATATGGGATGCACATCATAAAGTCACCCCAAGACACACCGACACATATTTGAGTGGAATAACTCTAGATTTCCTTAGAGATGTTCTCCACATATCATACGACTGAAATCTGACTCCACCAACCCTGGCACTTTAGTCAAATAAACAGCAATAATTGTAATGCAATTCAAGCTAGAATTTCATATCTGTATGGCACAAAGTCTGAAGAAAAGTAGTGAGAAGAGGAAGTGTTTTCTCTGGGGATTATTTATAGATTTTACTAGAACTCTGTGAGCAATAAATGGTACATCCATATCTTCAAAGCAGAGCTACATTATGAAGGCAAAACAAATTTTTTTTATTAGTTTTGAATTGAGCACATATAAACAGGACAGCTTTAAAATGTTAACAATTTGAAAAGAATAGTGACATTCAAAATGGTAGGTATTTACAAAGCTGGTATTGACAGTAAAATGAATGCCAGAAGAGCTTTGCATCTTCTAAAGAAGTGATAGGAAGTATTACATGAGCTTTTGAAACTAATTGAGGGATAAGTGATTATTAATGAAAATAGACTGAGTTTTCACTGATGCTGAAGATTTAGAGGTATTTATCAGGAACAGGGCAATTAATTAAGGAAAAAAATGCTGTACTTACTGTTGACAAAGTCCTGTTCTGGAGATTTGCACAACATGCATGGGCATAAAAAGTTCTTGAGATGGTAGCAGCAGAGAGGACAGTTTGTTTAATAAGACTGCAGAAGAAGCAGGGGATTTGACAGTCTCCGATGTCCTGAATAAAGGATCTTCATTATGTTTGTCATAACTGAGTCGTATTCCTCATGCTGCAACTTGCATACATCTAATCAGACAAGGAGACAGGAGGTTTTACCCTGCTCATTTCCTTCTTCACTCAAGAGCAATTTGGCCTGAGATGATGATGATTCACAATGAACTTTATTAGAAACATTAAATAGAAAAAAGCCAAATTCGTGTCCCTGTATACAGAAACAATTAGCAACTGATTCTCCAAGAGCCCATGAAAAGATAAACAGGAACAGAATAGAAAATTCAGGAAGATCTCTTCAGTGACAGAAGTCTGACACAGTACAGTAAAGTGCAGATGCACTCACTTAATATATGCCATGTGCGCTGAAGGTGAAAATATTTGGAATTAATTTCTCTTCACTAAAAGGATGAGATCAGAATAATGTTGACCTTCTTGCAGAAGTTAATGTAATTCTGAGACTGGAGGTAACCAATGAATGGACATGCTTTTAAGGGAGCATGCAGAGACCTGGGGAGAATGTGGAAGTGTCTGAAGAAAGGCATGCAATCAAATAGGTGTTTTGAGTTCAGTATGAGTAAGAAAAAACACATAAGAAATTGCCTGGTTGCTATGACCTTAAACAAGGACCTTTCAGATGAAAGCCCACTTTGATACCATCAACCCTCTTTGGGTTTATCTTAGCTTTAAACTAGCAGAAATGGAATATTCAGTACTGTCTTTGTGAAGATCACAAGGTTTTAGAAGTCCTAAAAGATCTAAGTAAGAGTCTGTGCCTTACAATATGATAAAATCAATGTTGAACCCTCAAGTCCTACAAAGTGGTCTTTACTATTAGCAGACAGATATATAGTGATTGTCCAAGAAACAAAATTTTCTTATATAAGGAAAAAGTCTTATGTAGCATTGCTTGTGATCAACCTGAAAATTCTTACAATTACATTCAATTAAAGATGACCAGGGCCAGGGAATCTGAGATGCCTGGACCTCTGAATCAGTGATGTTAAGTTGAGCAGTTTTATTACCTTCCCTCCTCAATGCCTTTTGTGTATATTTAACACTCTCAAAAGAAAAAGAAAGCCCAATAGATCCTAGTTTCAGCATAATAACCCTGTGACATGCTGAGTAAATGAGGAGGTTTACCCCTTGTCCTGTTAAAACAGTTGAAATATTCAACTATCGTTTGCTGTAAGGTCTTAAGAGTAATTGTCAGCGGAAAAAGAACATCAAGACTAAAGATTAAAAATTGCCTGAGGTATAGGAACTATTTATCTTGTTTTCCTCCTTAGTAATTAGTGTAGTTAATTTTTCTTACAGTTGGATGTAGATGTTATTTTACTTCTTGCACTTCTTACACGTCTTTTCCATTGCAAATAGGGATCAAATTAATCAATCATTTATGTCTTTTTTTAACCTGCCTAGGACTGAGATATGCTTCCATTGTTTAAGTGTAAGATTTGAATGGCTATAGTAAAGATACGTAGCATAATGTATTTAAGCTATTTGTGATCCTCTTTAGGAAATCACCTATTTTGCCACAGTGATGCCATTCTTGGCACAGCTTTCAGGGGCACCAAACTTTCAGACTGTGTTCTTGGAAGAAACTATTAGCATTGAAGGGGATAGAGGAGGACTAAGCAGTGATGCCATGAAGATTTTTTGCCTTTTCTTTTAAACCACTTTTATACATTTTTACAACTTCTGTATCCTTAGTGCTTTTTTGCCTATATTCTTGGACTTGTTTGTCAAGCTAAGAGACTAAACATTTTAGAAGCTTCGTAGTTAGGGATCAGTGTGCCCCAGACCCCAAGGTGCTCTCCAGAACACATTCTGTAAACTAAGATAGAACCATCCAGGGGAAGGTTCCTTGGGGAGGGGGCTCATTCAAGCCTCTCATTGGGGAAATTTTGATAGATATGCTAATTAGTAAGACCTGTAATGTTATACCCGATCTTTTGGGGGGGGGGGGGGGGTGGGGGGGGCATTGTGGTGTGCATGGAGGTGCATTCGACCTGGACGTGTGCACCTAAGGATCCTTAAAATAAATACCAAGATAAAATCCCTTTTCCCCTAACCGTGTTTGACTCTTGATTTTAAGACCAGGAAAAGGCATCAGCAGTATGTGATTGATCCAACTTTTGGTGGAGAGGAAGCTGTTTATGAGTCATCAGCATGCCCTGGAAGCAATGAAGTTGGGTAATAGATGGGTACACATTAATGGGACTGCAGTTAGATCAAAGGAGTTGATTTCTCTCAAACAAAGTTACTCTTTGTTTCTTGGACTGCTAATAAAAGGCAAATTACAAACTGGAGCACATTCAGTGAAGAATCTCCAAGATGGCTGGGAAATATGCGTTTGCCCTGTGAGGAGAGGCTGAGGGAATGGGGCTCATTCACCCTGGGGGAAGAGTGGAAAGCTAACAGTGACCTGGAAACACCTATTGAGGAGGTTAGCAAGGAAACACAGCCAGGCTCTTCTCTGAGATAAATGGTAGGAGAATGAAAGGCAAGAGCTGTGAACTGAAAAGGGAAGATTCAGACTGCTAGATAGACCAAAACACTATTTCACCTTGAAAACAGCCAAGCATGGGAACAGCATTGCTGGGAAGTCTTCATTGTAGGAGGATTTCAACGCCTGCCTAGAAGAAGCCCTGAGCAACTCAGTCTGACCTTATGGCTGACCCTGCTTTGAACAGGGGATTGGTCCAGAGACCTCCCAAGGTCCCTCACAACTTGACTGGTCCTATGAGCCTGTAAAATAGAAGACTTCTGCAGACAACCTTAAAATCTCCTGTGAGCCATCTTGTGGCCAACTGAGTTCCCCTTTCCATATTCTATTATTGCCATGTTTAAGATAAACTAAAAATGTAGGCAGCTAAACTGGGCTTTATAATGTACACCTGAACATAAACAAGAGGGTCTGTTAGACCTTGCAACTATATATGCTGGACGATATCTAGGTCCTATATATTCTGGCTGCTTCCTAAAGGCAATTTAGGCAGAAGGAGACAAAGTTTGGGTCAGATTAATCTTCCTTGCTTGCTGTCCAGTTCTTTTGAGACAGAAATGGACCAGACACAGTAATCTATATCAGTGATGCATTAGAATAGCACACCAATGCACCAGTCCTCGCAGGGATCTGATTACTTGAGATGTCACTGGGCTGAGGATTTTTAGATGTGATCAGGTTTGAAATGCAAAGAGTGTGATTAAACAGTCCAGGTTTCAATGTTGGGACCACACTCTTCTAGCTGGCTATTAAAGTGTTGTAAGCCAAAATGAGAAACTATGAGTTACACAATAAAGTTGTAAGTTTGCAAAAAAGCAATTAACTGACTCCTATCCTACCTCGACAGAAAGTGCAATGCAACTTTGGAAGGCTGTTCCAGAGATTCTTGATGTTGATTTTAAAAGATTCTATACTCTTGCACTTCTTGATATTTCTCTGTAGTCTTGGCATCCTACTGTGCCCACACTTACAGCTTTGTCCTTCTCTAACATTTACTGTCTTGCTGACTGCATCTTCATATTCACCCTTTTAAACTCTTTGCTTTTTAGCAGTGAATTATTTTATCAGAAAAAACTCACAGCATTTGCATCCTGTTAAGAAACCCTGAACTCATTTTTTATGGCTGGTACAATGGTGACAATTATTTTCATTTGCACAGAAATTCATTTCAAAGCTTCTAACAAATTGGTGTATGGTGACAGGTGAAGAACTTTAATTTCATTACTAAATTGCGGTCATTTCAAAGGGTCAAAATAAGCATCTGTTTAATGACCTTGCTCTTGCAGAAAGCAACATGAAAAGTTTGAAAGAGAGCGATTTTAAGTGTTTCCTTTTTAATGCATCTTAATATAAAGGAAATAATCTTTGACTTCAAAATAATAGTTTTCAGAATCCTTATGCAGTTATGATTAAGTCCTAGCAGGATAGAAAAATGCCATACTGCATAGGTATTTGCTGGAGATATTAATGTATCTGTAGTGCAGTACACTTGGAAGAGAAGTCACCCACCAAACTCAGATATCATGGCTTCTGTGTGTAGCGCCTTCAGTCATGTGTGGGCAGACTTGGGGAATCTAAATAGACTAACTGAGGAGACATGAAGATGGCCTGTTTGCTCATAATTTTCACTCAGAAAGGTATTAAAAGCAGATAGTAATTCAGAGGTTTTCTGTGTCTAGTCACTGGGAAATTATGCTCAGGAGCGATGTTTTGAAGATGAACTTGCAATCAGAATGAAGTTGCATTTCATCTGCTGTAAGTTTGATTACAAAGGAAGTAAAGGGATGGAAAGAAGAGATCATTCTCTTAAAACAGTGAGGAACACATCAGCTCTTCTCTCTGAGCCACCTCAAGTCTTTGTGAAAGTGTAGACAGAGCTTGCTACTCCTGATGCTGTCAAGGGCAAGATGTCAGCTGCAGTTGCCTAGTGGGACCTTTCCTTTCTCACAGTAACCATACTCACCAGCTCAGCCTCCCTCTCTGTGGTAGCAGCAGGACTGAAGGGCTGTTCAGAGGAGTTGCATGTGATGCTGACATTTCTGGATCCCTTGTCCAGCCACGACTGCCTCAGCATTCTGCTGTCAGAGACATCATTTACTTATACCTACAGTAAGGGCTCTGTCTCCAGGCTGGCTGTTGTAAAACCAGTGTGGACTCTGCATCATGGAAAAATTAGAATAGATAGTTTTTCCCTTGAGGATATCTGGTTTCAAGGACACTTCCCGTGAAGTTTTTTTCCCTATTAGATTTCCCTGTTTTTATGCGAACTGAAATGCCTCCACGGAATTCCAAGGCATGAAGGGGAGCAAGTGACTTAATTTATAAAGTAAATCTTGTCGTGGCAGTCCAGCTTTCAGACACAGAGAAGCAGACATTGTTAGTGAAGTCGGTGCTAAAGGAACCTAAATATCTCAATGTGATTTTCTTTTAAGTCTCCAATATAAAAGCTTCAGAAACCTAAATACAGTGGACAAAGTCTAAGTTCATCAAGCAGAAGACATCCAATAAATTCTTATGATATGACCTGTGTCCTAGTTAGTGTCATTTCTCAGAGCTTTATTAATGCAGCTTGTATGTTAAAATGATAGATAAGTAAGCAATTTTTCTTCCCTCAATGTTGTATTGAACCCTGAACAGTTTTCTGCTTCTCACATCAATAGACATTGTTCCAGCAGAATCATAGACTGTTTAGACTGATGGAAGTTCAATTTCCTATAGAAGTAGAGAAGTCCCTGGTTCTGGAGATTAACTCCCTTTAGGTATTGTTTTGGCACTATGCTAATTGTATCCTAGACAGCTGATTTAGAAAGCAACTTTTGTCTCAGGCAATAAAAGAAACTACTTGACATAATTTCAGGATAAATAATAGTTCCTGTACATAGATGTCTGCATGTCTGGGTATTTAAAGTTATTTGAATATCCATATACAAATTTGGTTTATGTGGTTGAAGAAATCCTCAGGATGATAGAGCTACCTCTCCATTCCCTCTCTTGCTCTCTCTGCTTCCTCCAAGGGAAGGCTACTGCTCTTTCTTTAGCCCAGCTGATATAAAGGCCTTAGGCTTTAATTTAGGCTCTCATGAGGCTCCGAAGCATTAGCTTGGGTTTAACTGCTTATAATGTCTACATTTTCAGATGCAGTGTTTTAGAGCTTTGAACTAGAGCGAATGATAAGCCATACATTAGGAGGAAGCAGTCAGGCAAATGTATCTGGTCCTTCTTATACTTTTTGAAAGCAGAACACATCACAGCTGCTCATGGATGCACCATGTTTCTATTTCACTTCCTGGCTGTTAAAATAGCTGCAGAGCATGCCCAACACAGTGTTCAAAGGCTTTAAACTTTGCTAGGTCAGAAGTCTTCCAAAAGATCAGGAGAGCTAAGCAAGGACCATGCGCTTGGGCAAGGAGCTTTTCTCACATCCCACATAGTTTTGAAGTAGCCTTGTTGAAAAGGAGTAGAATGTATAGTCTGGCGTTCTACCTCTTTCGTACAGAAACAGATGGTGGATTTTTTTTTTTTTTTTTTTTTTTTTTAAGTGTCCCCTAAAGGTACGGATTTTATAGCTTAAGCTGCATTATGCAGCCTCTCAGCTTAACAAAGTTTGTTTTGTCTTTAATTTTCAGGCGCATGTTGTACCTGACAGTGCATTGAGGGTGGAGGCAGAAACTGGGGAGAGACACTGTGAACTGTGTCACTCCACTGACCTCTGGGGAGTTGTGTTTTCTATTAAGGAAGACATGACGTAGCACTTTAGAAAGAATTTTGTTTTGCTCTTCCCAAATTTCAACTGTATAGAGTAGTCATAAGCATTAAAGCCACGTTTCATTCCAGCAGGGATGCAGCTCAGCCTCATTCTATATTTAGTCAATTCAGAAGGATGAAACACAACTCTTCTTGTCTTTTATATATAACTGACATCCACAGATGCTCCAGCACAAGATGTAGTTACTGCTCATGATAAAAATCTGACAGAGCAGTCAGAGCAGGCCAAGGATGAAAACTTTTGCATTTACAATTTTGCTAGTGGTTTCTTTACATGGATTCAGATTGGAGAAATGAATGGAAAAAGAACATCAAGGTTTGCCAAATGGAAGATAACATCTTTGTCTTGGGGAGTCCTTGAGTTACTGGAGTCTGGGAGAAGTGTGTTTGGCCTTTACTCACAATTTTCTAGACAGCTACTGCTGACAATAGTAGCAAGCTTTGACTTTTGTAAGATTATTTGCAAAATTGCTAATAATACCAAGCATAGAAGAACTGAACCTTCTTCAGGTCGTAAGTATATGCTATTCAGGTGTACACAGCAATGCATAACTCCAGCTGTAGCTTTTGGTGAAAACAGTATGCCAGGCCGAAGAAATTAATTGAAATACCTTGCTCAATTTTTAGCAAAGCAAAAGAGAAGTAGCCAGAGACTTCCCCCAGACATGGGATGTCCAGAGGATAATCACTAACTGAGATGCTGACATTTCTACTAGGTACAAGAATAGATGTTTGGGATACTGCTTCTAAAGCAAGATAAAAAACATCGATATCCTTAAGTGAATATCTGGTTATCTTCTTTACCAAATGTATAGGAAAATAAAAACAAATGGAGAATCTTTTTAAAAGATTGCCAAGAAAGGAACAGAGCAGTGGTATGTGTACTTCTAAAGAAATTGTGTCAATCGGAGAATTAAGATGGATTCGGAATTCATAACTAAATGAAGACATGAATTTAACAGTGTATGTCGACATCTTACTGGAAAGAAGACAATCAGATAGACACTAATGCCAAATATTTGTATAAGGTGTAATACTAATACTAATATAAGTCAAAGGAGATAAGATTCAAATTACAGTAGTCAACTCACTACTGCAATTTATAACATTAGAATGAATGGATTAAAAGTCCAGGTGTGGACAGGAAGGATATATTACTTGAGCCGCATTAATGACTGCTTGACCAGAATGGTAGAACATACAACTCCTCAATAGAGGATGTTACAAATGCAAAATGTAGACTCAACAGGAAATTGGAAAATCACTTTGACAAGAGACCTGTCAGAGACTGCTTTTATTGACATTTTGGTCATTACACAGGCTCTGATGTGTCTCAGCGAGGATTATCAGCATTTCGCAGAGTACATCCTTCATTATTTATACACTTCACCACATGCTTATTAATTTCCCTCCTACTTTATAAAGCTGGAAGAAAAACTCCTTGTAACACGATGTTGAGTTAGTGATAATCAGACTGGTGACTGATTTTAAAAAGAACTGCTAGTAGCAAGACTTTTTCCTGGGGGAAGAAGAATGGAAGATCTCCCATTTATATCTCTTAATAAAGTTTTGTGTAATGAAGTAAAGTGCTGTTTCATTTATAATGTACTAGGTATGGTTCTGATTTTTAGTGCTCTTTGAAAAAAATTTATCTAAATTTCATTGTAGTAGAACTAGATCAAAAGAGTTGTAACAAAGAGTAATATTCAAATTTTTATCTTCTGTATAATTGTAATGTGCTGAAAAGTATTTAGATAATTTCGGATCTGTGAAACAACTGACATTTTTGGGTTTTCAAGGGCATTTTTAAGCAGAATAAATTTGTATATGGTGCAACTAGAAAAACAAATTAATTATTTTTCAAATAAGTTTTAGCTGTTATTATGATTGAGGATACCTTACTCTTGCCAAGAGAGGAGGAAAAAATGGATTTGTTTAAAAGTGAGTAAATCAGGAAAAGCAGTAACAGCTTCTGAGAAAAATTGTGCAGAAATATAAAAAGCAAATATAAAATATGAGTATTTGGATCTGGGAGTGAGGGGGTTGTCAAATGTCTTAGAAAAAATGACATGTTGACACTGAGTTGAGAAATTATAGCACTTTTTTATGGGCAGCTGAAAAAATTCTAATACCAGTAACTCACTGAAAAAATCCTTACACTAAACCAGCCACGGTGACAACTGTGACTGCTGTGTTATAAATAAATGGAATCCCTTATGAGTCACCATGCAGGGGATTAGAGGTGGGGTTTTGTTTGGTTTTTTGTGAAATCAAAGCACTTTATAACACAGCAGTCACAGCTGTCACTGCGGCTGGTTTAGTGTCTTCAGAACACCTAGAACCTGTAGCATACAAGCAAGTCCACTTAGGAAGAATATAACTTTTATTACTTCAAGTTCATCACACAAAGTTTTTCTTGGGGTTACAGCACTGCTTGTTTTCTTGTAGTTTTGTCTTGATTCTCCTCAGTTATTAATGTGCTTTTTAAAAAGGTCCTTTTCTTTTTCACAGATTCAAATTTCCATTTACTCATATCCATATCTTAGGAGGTCTGTAGTTCCCAGAAGGAGTTCTTTTTAGAATGCTTCTCTCTGTGCTGTTTCATTGGCATTTTTATGTCTAAGCAAAGTTTAATAATGGAAATTAGGGGAATTGAGCACTGCAGTGTGGGAGGACGAGAGAGAAAGACAGTGTTCTATTCTGAAAGGGAAAAATTTCTTTGTTGTTGTTAAAAGAATGTGGGGGAAGGCTTTTTTTATTCATATGCTTCATTCTTTGCCTGATGCTCTAAAGAAGGTGTCTGTCTACAACCCTACCATGTCTTGTGCCATTGACAGTCAGTTGCTTAACAATGGCTTGGACTGTCATATGCATAGGTAAATTTTTTTCTATTATTTAGCCAAACTTTCTGTAGAGAAAAGAAAAAAGAAAAAATTAAAGAGAAAAAAAAGAAAAAGAAGAGAGAAAAAAGGAATGAGAGGAAAAGGAGAAGAGAAGGAAGAAGAAAGGAGCATAAAATTTTGTCAGGATCCTCTGTCAGGGAAGAGATGATGCCTTAAAATAAAAAATCAGCTTCCCATAGGTATATTCTGGGTAAGATTTTCTTTGCTGGTGTTTTTTACCAGCCTACAGCTCTGTTTCCCACATTCTCATCAGCATATACTAACTTACGTGATCTTGGTCTATAGCCCTGGTGGCTGCAAAAAGCAATTTTTAAAGCAATTACAGAAACTTAAAACCCACATGCAGCTACAAAGAATTCTCAATGCATTATTTAAAAGGCAGCAGAAGCTTAAATTTTTAATTAGTTATTAGACTTGAAAATAACTATTTAGAGGAAGCCTCAGGTTTTGACTTCCCAATGGTGTCAACGTTGGAATCTAGTGAAACTAGTCTAGAATCCCTCCCTCATGCTAAACAGTAGCTGAAAACAAGAAACCAATGAAACAGTCCTCCCATGTGAAAAAAAGTTACTTTACCTGTTGAGTCTGTGTATGCAAGCGTTGACCTAGTGAAAGGAGTTTGAATAATTGATTTAAAGCCCGATCTTTGCAAGGAGTTCAGACAGGTTTTAATTGATGCAGAATTCTTTCCATCATGTCAGAGCATTTTCTACTTCAAAAATTTCAGCCATTGTCTGATTCCCAAAAAGCTCAATGTGATTAAGAAATTTTAAACGAAAGTTCTTCTCAGCTGTAGGAGAATGAATGAAAACAAGACCTCAAACAAAACAAATTATGAAAAACACCATCTCATACTCTTTCTTTTACACTGGTAAGGTACTAAAGTTCTTTGTAAACATTACACAAATGACTTAGAAATGCTAGCTAATCAAAAGTCCCAAGAAATCCATTGGATAGATGGGCAAAATATGTAGTTCCCCTAACTTCCTCAGCAAGGTATTGATATAGACAAGAAAAGAAGAGCAACCAGTTTCTGCAGACTTGCTGAAACAGGGACTGCTGCTCTAAGTCAAATGTTTGTTGAAGACCCCTGTGATTTTATCTGCACATATTTTAATTTTTTTAGTGATTACTGCTTAGATAGGATATATTCTGAAATACATTAATTACATATCAGAAGCAATTTTAAAGGAGAAAACAAAATTGTGCATAATTTTCAAATTTTCTTGAGTAAATATCTTCTCTAATAATTATTCATCCACTTTCTGCTTGAACATGCAGGAGCAGTAACACTTTCTGCTTGTCAACATTTACACAAAGACCATTTTATCAAGCTGAGATACTGATTCCGAATATTCAGGCTGATTCTGTTTTGCAAAAAATCTCATGACAAAACTGCTCTTGTCATCTGTAGTGGAAAGATTAGGATTCATAATCTAGTTCTCCGATAATGTAATGATGCAGGAGTTATGATTACAGCTCTTTCATAATAGCAGAGAGTGAGTTAATTCACCCTTTTCTGAGATACTGAAATGTCAAATATATCAATTCAAAGTATGACTAGAAAAAATCACATCTGGATGGCTCATAAACACACAGCATCTCTTTGACTTTCACAGGGTTATCAGTGTTTTATACATCACTTCCTTTCTTGCCACATTGTGTGTTACTATGAACGTATTTAAGTCGATTTTTTTAATAACAGGTAACCAGTTGGTAGTAGTTGCACCAAGTATCTCATTTACTGGATATGGATACTGTCTTCCAGTCTTTTCAGACCTCTGACCTCTGCACATTAGTATGTTTCTACAGCATTGCAAAAAGCGAATCAGAAATCAGATATTCCAGTACTATAATATGCTGTACTGTCATCTCATCAGTTTTTAATTCTGTCACTTACTGTAAGCCCAAATGGAATTTCCGGCACCAGAATGGATGTCCTCAAAAATGATCCCAGCACTCCAAATCTGAAAATATTGTGTTCACAGATTGAGGTCAAGGATTAGCAATATGAAGAACATTAACAAAATGCTAATAGAAGCAAATCTTTCCTCCCTTCCTATGCCTTTTACATCCTGGTCACTCCATAGTCATTTAGTCATTTAGTCAGCCTGAGTCATTACAGTGTTACACAATGGGGATCCAAAAAGTGTTGCTTTATAATCAGTGCTGGAAACAAGTTATATATAAAATTTGGGCTTAAAAAGCTTGCAGGGAAGATGTGGCTGTCATGGCTCATGCAGTCCAGAAAATTTTAGTAGTAAGTAATAGTTACAGGAACAGTAATCAAAGGATGCCATGGAAGCAGGCACCATACACAACGAATGGAAAAAACCTGCCGTTGTCCCAGAGCCTGAGGCCTGCTCACTGGGCCTGCCTGCTCACCTGGCTGCTGCTTAAACTGTGCTTCTGGCTGATCTTCCAGTGGGTGCAGGGGTGCAGGAGAGCACATGTGTATGCAGTGTACCGTGAACCACGCCATTTCCATTCTCAACGATGTACGGAAACATGGATCCGACATCCACATATTTCTCAGGGAGAGCCACAAGGATAGATAATCTTTAGCGTGTTCAGTACTCCCTACTGCCAGTGTGGTTGGACTGGAGGGCAGCTTAGAGCCTGGACGAAGGCAAGGGTTTTGGTGTACTTCTCTGCCCTGGGTCTGAGCAGCAGCTGGGTCTGTGGATCAACACGTGGGGAGACACTGGGCATGTCTGGGCTACAGCAAAGGTTTGAGGATGTAATACAAACCCGTATTATGAAGAAATAGTATAAACTCTTAAATAGGTTATTCTCAGACAACAGCAGAAGGAAAACATTATGCTAAGCTTAGTCTGATGATACAAAATTCTTTTGGAAGAATTATATGGTTTATTATTTTAAAAAAATAGCAATATTCCTGTTGTCTGTTTTCCCATAGAGGTGAATCTCACCATGTCCTTCATCATCTTTTCCCAGAAAAATCTCTTGTTTTCTGTTGCTTTGTGTTGTTAGGGCAAACTTTTAGATTCCATTCACTACGTCTCTGCTTTCATTTCACTTTGCAACTATTCCCTCTTTGTATCAGCCTTGAATATAAAAAGAACTTTAATACTGTAGAGTTGCATTTAAATCAAAGAAAGAAAAAGAGAGAGAAAAAAGGAAAATAAGAAGACATTTGGAACACCAAGACAAATGAGTATTTATTTGAACATTTCTACAGCTATATTTCTTGAATGCCATGCTCTGCCTTCTCTGCATATGAAAAAGAATACTCAGTTTTCTGTTCTTTCAAGTGTTCTTCTTTGGGTGACAGTGAAGAGGTTTAAGCAGTGAGAGTGAGCAAGGTGACTTCATTTCTGACACAAAGGCATGACTGGCTGATCACCTATGTTCCTAGCCTGGGAGACACCTCAAGGAATGTGGGAAGGAAATGTTACATAAGCCCATTCTCTAAAGTACAGATACAGTGCATTAGCTGCAAGGATGCAGCAGGAGCAGCTTGAGGAATCGCTGGGGAAATGTTCTCATCCATTTCTCCCTGCTTTAGCTCTTGTATGCCTCCCCTTCAGTCCTGTCCCTGGGTCCTCTGAAAGAAGTCTCTGATAGGCAATGTTCTGCAGCAGTTTTGCTTTCAGAGTATCTGTTAGTAGGCCTGTAGTGTACACAGAGTCTTTCAGAAACAATGAAGGAATAAGTAGAAAACATTTAAGGGTTTCAGACAAACATGGTTTCATCCCCTTTTGGCTATTGTTCAGACACATATTTTATTGTAAGCCAAGGCTTGAGTATCACCAGTATAGGCTGGTGTTCCCTCCTGCCCGTGTAGGTAAAAATAATATGATAGGCTGAATTGATCTGGTCTGCAAAAATCAGTATGCATCTCTTGCCATATGGCAGGACATTAACTGAATCTCCATCTCTCACATAGGGTAGTGGGTACTAATCTGTCAGGAAAAGGAAATGTGTTGACTGTGTTAAATCTGTATAAGCACAGGGAAGAAGAGCAGAAGAATGGGAAGCACCTTGAGTTTTAAATATTGACTTGTTCTTTGAAGTTCTGTTGCTCTGTTTAAGAATTTCATTTCAGACAGTTGGCCTGAACAACTCTCTTTTGTTTCTGAATGATTTGCTAAATGGGAAAAAAGTATGGTGAGTTTTATATCAATTAGAAAAAATGGATTTTTGCATAAGTATTACTGAGTTTGTATTAGAAGAAGGCTTCTTTTTGCTCTTTTTCAGAAGATGAAGCATTTTTACAGGAGGCTTTCATCCTCATTTTTGGACGAAGTCAATTCACAAACAAAGGTCAAACAAAGCATCTAATTTTTTTGGCATTTTCCTACTGCTGAGATGATGTACTCTTTCAGCCTTTCCACGAGTCAGACTTAATGAACAAATCTGGTAGGTTTGTTGGCATATGCTCACCAGCCAAAATCCTTAGCAGTAATGGCTGGTTATTCCATTTGTCAAACAATTCAGTAAATACACTGTGGGAGAAAAGGTTCTCCTCTCCAGGGCTGCTAAGGAAGCTAAAATGCTTCTCTCTTCATCTTTGTTTAATTTTTCATTCAGATAATGAAATAATTGAGAATCAGGCCTTAAAAATAAGATTGCTTTATTAATAATGGATGGGCACCATTAGAAAGGGCTAATCAACCTGTTAGACTATTTCTTTTAAAACGTGCAACATAATGTCAGCATTGTAAAGCTCTAATTTGAAGGGATATTTTTCCCAGTTGGTTGCATTTTCACTATTACTGATTCACCTAGTGCAAGTGGTGAATTTTAATCTGTTTCTCAATTTATCATTCCTATCAACTGAAATGTACTGGACTGGATTTTCAACAGGTGTAAGGTAATATAGCATTATTTATGTGAGATAAATACACTGATTTATATTACCCAGAACCTTAAGCTACAGTTCAGGCCAGCTCTCAGCAGAATTTGGGATCAGTCACCCACCGCTGGCTGTCTCCCGTGTACTCCTCATGTCCTGTGTGCCCACTTCCTCTCCTCCACTGCCTGACCTGCAGGGGCACTGCCTTTGTGTTGCACAAGCCACTGGTATAGCTTTCCTGGTTTTCTCCCTAGCCTTCATTTCAATTTGTGTAATTAAGTTAAGCATGGTGCCAGCTCAAATTTAGTTATAATCGCAACCTGAGACTGGCTTTTCAAACTCATTTTTCCTGTGTGTTCTTATGTGTCGGCCTCTAGCACGCAGCAGTAGTTTTAAAATGCTGTATATAATCAACAGTTTGTAGAAGGAGCATTAGTAAAATTGAACAGGACTTTGTGATGTGTTTATTAACTGTAGGGAGAGCTGGATGGCATGCCAGAGATCTGCACACTCTTCCCATTAATGTAATTATTTTTAATAAACAATGCATGTTAGTTACACCCCATGTTGGAACAGCATGAGCTGGGGCATGCCTTTAAGTAGAAATATGTAAAATGGAAGAACAGGATGGGCTGAAAGGTGCTTAGTAATGGATTTGTGTTTTGTCAGTCTCATTTTTTATTTGCAACAGTAGTTGGAAGAGATTTTATCAAGCTATATGCTGCAAATGTGCTGGTAATCTCATGATTTCCTGTCATTTCTGCTATAAATTGCACCCTAAAATTCTGGCAATATAGCTCAGCAATAATAAAGCCTCATTTTATTTTGGATAAATATGTATATAACTTAGGTGTAATTAGATACAAACACATAGTAATATATGCAATACATATGCACACATGTATACATTCACTGTATGTGTGCTTATAAATATCTTTCCAACAAATACAATATTTGCAAGAAACTCTGCAAATCCAATATGTTGAGTTTTGGCAAGATTTTCAGAACAATTTTCTTAGTCTTTGTATTTTAATTCGTGGTATTCTTTGGCCACCGGGAAGAAGCTGTTCCTAGAGGTGTCTCTGCCAATGGACCAGTCTTTTTTCAGTTCCTCTGACTGCCCTGATAAAGAACTGCAAGATCTCATAGCACACTGTCCAGGAAAGGGAAAGAAAGACACCTTCAGTCGATCAACATTTCAGCTGCCAAAGCTAAATCAGCAATGATATTACTGTTTACACTCATGTGTGATGTAGGACCTTACAAGACCCTGGGAGAATCCCAATTATAGGGCCCTATCCATGTGTGTAGAGTGACAGCAGTGCAAAAAAGTCAAGTGCCTCCTGCCAGCATGTCAGTATCTGCAAGAAGAGATTCTCTGTGAGCTTTTCGGATTACACACTGAAAACTGGCTTCCTTTAATCTTGGCCACATCACCTCTCTGTTCTGTCCACGATGTCAGCCTGAAGGTTTCCTTACCCTTCAGATTAAGATGAAGTGAAGACTGAATACTGGAAACCTCAGGTTTCCAATACAAGGTGTATTACATCATTAAAAAGTTATTTAGCTACCAACAGTTATAAATCCTGTAGACTAATAGGCTGGGTGACCTTGTGATCTAGCTACACACTCACTTTGATGTTAAATTTTGAGAAAAACACTTGACAGGCTGCAGAAAAAATCATGAATTCACATGAAAATGTGCTTTTTACAAAGTTCGGTTGGAATAAAACAACGAAGGAAAGCTTTTAACGCCTTTCAAAAAAGAATTTATTTCTCCTGTATTAAAATTCCACTTTTGCCCTTGCCTTCTGGCTTAACCTTTTCCTAGGCTGTATAAGACAGTCTTTTGTTGAAGCATATAGTGGAAACCTTTACATCAAAAGACAGTATCATAATAAGATACAGTGCTATGTTTAGCCCTAATTTCTTTCTACTTACCTTTTCTTTCCTTCATGCATTTTCAATTCTTTCTTACCTCTATGGCTGGTGCTTCTCCCATTTTTTTTTTTTTTTATCATGGCACTGGCTGAACGTATGAATTGTACAGGCTAATAAAACAACTTTTTCACAATCTTTTTCACATCTCACTTTTATTCTTCAAACTTCAAACCCAAAAAAAAGAAAACCACCAAGAAAATAAAATTACTTATTGCACAAAATAAACCCAGTTGTGAATGGTTTATTCTGTTTGCAAATCCCATTCTTCCCTCCCCTTCTTTCCTGTTCTACACAGATCCTGCACTTGCACCTGCAACAGTAGCAGGAAAAAATGTTCTTTTCTCCCATTAATTGTTTTTAAGATATTGCTCGGAGAGGTTTTCCTTGTGACGTAGTGCAGAACACAACTAACACTGCTAATAATTTAGGTCATTTTAGAAATCCAAAAAAATGTTTTCTAAGATAATTCACTGCATTTCTCTCCTGTTATGAAATCTGATCACAGGACAGTGCAAATCCTGCCTGGCCTTCCTGCAGCACACTGTAGATGTGTGTGCAGTAGACTTTTGTTTTTCTGGAGGTCTCTGCACATTGCTCAGCTGGGAGCAGCCGAGTGTTCATGCTACAGCCCCAACTATAGCATGAAATACCTTCTGGACTGCTCCACACCTCTGTTTGGTCCTGCACTTTCTGGGCACAACATATCTCTGAGGCTTCAGCTTGACACAGGGAGATAAGGATGGCTAGTGCAAGGAAGGGTTTCCAGGGCCTGAAGGGCAATGTGTGCCTGTGGCTGAAACCAGAGCCAGAAACACCTCTGCCACACCATCCAAATGAGGTGACCTGACTCCTCCTGACTACCCAGTTAGGACCCTTGACAAGCAAAACTTGTTGAAGAATCCCTGTAATAATGTAGAAGAGCTGAAATAACACCAGTGCTGTTAGTGAAGGCTAAAGGGTATAACATACATAACAATATATTTTAATATTATCATGGTTTTCTGTCTCTATACAGTTTGAAAAGCAATCCTCCAGAAAGGCTCATTTACCCTTATGCTCCTTAGGTGCTTTTGACTGCTGCCCTCTCCAAAAATATACATTTAAAACCTGAAAAATCAGAATATGATTCTGTGTCCATTCATTCACCCTGACATGGTGTCTCTGGCTTCAGCACCTCTACATGAGTCAAATACAGCAGAGAAGGGCAACAGCAAAACGTCCCCTTCGCAGCTGTAGCTCAGTGGTAAATGATTCTCACCTTATTTCCTCCTTTTTCTTGCATACCCACCCTGCACACCTGATGTGCACCAGCAGCTCTCAGGATTTGTCCATTCAGTTGTCTCTGCAGTGGTTTTCCCTCACTTGAAAAAACAGCTGCTCTTCCTACTCCAGATCTTGCTTGTTATTGATTACCTGCTCCTTCTCAACTTACCTGGTTATCACAAGCTTTTATATTGCATGTGATTCTTCTCTCAACTTACAGTAAGAAGCCTATCAGCTATAACTGGAGAATTGAACCTCTTCCAACTGTGGGTAGCTTATTTAGCCAAGATAGGTTTTGCATGTAAATGGAGCATATTACATGTCAATTGAATTGAAAAGTGATTCTTAAAACTCTGTTTACCTTTTATTAAGTTTCAAAATTATTATGCCCAATGCCTAAATTAAGTTTAGAAGCATTTCATTTTCATTTTTGTTTATATTGCTATGTAGTCTTATTTAGCTAATTAATGTCTTTTTGGCTTATTTGGCATTCCCAGCAATAGTTTCTCATGCAGAATAAAACTGAAAAATGAAAAAATAAAGTTTCAATTAAAGATGATTAACCTTCTTCACCTATTATTTTCTAAATTTGCATATTTGTGGGATTTTTTTACCAATTTAAGCAAAATAACTTGTGACTGTGATTATAAACCTATGAGAATTTTTGTATTGATTTAAATCAAAAATGATGCTATGCAACTTCTTGATCTTATCTTTCTGACTTTTATGCTGGAGTAGCTACATACAGAATTTTTAGGGCTTTGCAGATTATCACTTAAGGGTGTGGAAATCTCTGATGGTGAGTGCTTTATCACATCTTCCGTGGGGCTTCAAACAGTAATTAAAGCAGTTTCAGTACTGGCCCTGTGTCTATGTTGTAGTTGGTGACATCATTAGTTGATTAGAGCAATAAGATTCTCTAAAAGAGTCTTGAGCTCAGTTTTGCTTGTAAAATTAAGATGAACCTGAGAAATTGTGAGTACTTTCTCATCTTGGTATCTAAATTTACTGCAACAAAGGGAAATTAAAAAAATAAAAGCATTGTCTCAATATAGTCTGGGGTTATAGTAAAACAGGATCAAATTTGATCATTCTGAGAGTCTGATTTTTAAAACAGGAGTTCATTTTGATATGTTTCTGAATTATTCTTGCTGTGACTTGATTCTTTTCCCTTGAAAATTTAAATGTGTTTATCTGATAAAAAAATGGGAGTGGTTCCATTTAGATATCATGTGATTTGGTTAAGGATGGTAGATGAGCTAGAAG